>NW_007388833.1:0-1650 GCF_000475195.1 Diaphorina citri | reverse complement strand
GGCCCAGGGCCCTTAACTAGGAGTTCCTAAGATAAAACTGACCTCTGATATTTCTGCTGTAAATAAATGAGGCCTTTTTTTTAATAAGGGCTTTAACAGCTAGCCACTGGCGTGGTCATTCGCCCTGGTTCCGAGTTGGTATTATATTAATTTATAAGCATCTATACGCTTAAGGTAAGTGAAGAGGGATTCGATGGCATCGGGTTCGTCGCCCAGGTTTGGTTGGGGGAGGAGGGATTTACGAGCAGGGGCTAGTACAGGACATTCCAGGATGTGAGTAACAGTCAAAACAGAGCCACACTGACAAGAGGCCTTTTTTAAAACTGTTTCCCGAAAGGATAAAAATAAGCTGATGAAATAAAAATAAAATAGTTTATTCTTGTTTGTAAATTGTAAAAAAAAAAAAGTCAGAAGGGCCCCTGAGCCCCATTTTTCAAGTCGGCCCCGGGCCCAGGTGGCCTAAATACAGCCCTGGTGATGAATTTGAGAGCCTCTTCACGATTTCGTAGGTATCGGAGCATTAAATATTAGGTAGGTACCTAGCTCCTTTGTAATTCTGTAATTGAGGGGATTGATTTAAAAAGGGCGTACGTCGAAAATCTGTTTTGAGAAAAACAGCTTTAAAGTTTTTGTGATCTTCTCTTGGAAAAACTGTAAGCTCAGCTTTATTTGAAGTGGCTTAATTTTATTTTTAGAACGGTTTTGAACCAATTTTCACTTTGAAATCTGGAAAATTCTTCTGTTAATACCTACCTATTTTTTAAGGATTGAAATAAGTTGGACACACGCCCTTTTTCGATCAATGAAATTTTTCAACCAAAAGTCAATATAAATAATTATTCCATCACATTCCTGATCAACCTTTTAAGAAACCTTTCAAACATGTTCATACCGCTACCAATCTAGCCTAGTTACCTTGAGAGGTAGTGCATCTGCCTTGTGAGCGCTAGGCCGCGGGTTCGATTCCCGCCGGGGGCGGATTTTATCCTATCCTGTTTTCCTTCTCTCTTCGATTTCGGGACGATAAGACCTTAGCAGTTACAGTTCCCTCTATCAAACCTCTTTAAAAAAATTGAATAAAATAAAATAAAATTGAATAAAATAAAATAAAAGGTATCTACCTGTATCAAGCTACTACATATGTAGGTAAAAAATTATAAGTAGGTAGGTATTAGCATAAATTAACATTTTAAATAAAAGCTTGGTAGAAACGGCTTTTCTAATGCAGAATATTGTTCAGAATCGTCCTTAAGTCCTCCTTAAATAAAATCCCTCAATTCTCTACCTGCAAAAAAAGAGGGAGAGAGAGAGAGACCAGATAAACAAACTTTCCCCGATTTTTAGTCCATCCTTCCTTTATTAAATTACAATAGTAATAATAAAAGGTATATTGGACGGACTGTTGTACTCGCTTCGGTGTCTGTCTGTCTGTCCCCATAGATTCCATAGAAGGACTTATCCAAACCTGGTCGACCTATAGGTATATATAATTAAAGGTCTTTTTACCAGGATCACGAAAGTGGTGGTGCAAATAATTTTCTCCAGAGAACCAAAAAGCCAAGAAACCAGAAAAAATGGTTTTGGGGGATTTTTTTCTCACATTTTCTCACACAAATGAGCTCTGATCTTGAAATTTGTCGCGACAACCTA
>NW_007388832.1:0-1650 GCF_000475195.1 Diaphorina citri | reverse complement strand
CTTCTTCTTCTTGTTAACTCTTCTCGCGTGACTTTGGTCAAGTTCACGATCAAGGTCGTCCGGTTTGTGGTTCACGAGATCATTTGGTTCTGATCTAATTAGGAGAAAATAGAAGACATGCTGATGGGTTTTATGATGCGAGATACTTGGGTTTCATGTTCGACCAAAATTTGACTTCGAGAAATATTCGGACAGGATTTTTTTTTTTTGTTTTGTTTTTTCTTTTTTCACAAGGCATTTTTTTAACTTTTTTTTTCTCTCGTTGTTCTAGATAAGTACAGGGTACTAAAATTGGAAAAGAAAACATTTTGTTTACAACCTTACATGGTTATTATATTACTCAGAGGTATTTTTTGTTTACATGATTTTCCTTAAACTTGATTGAATACTTGAGATTTCTCCTTTTGTATAAACTAAAAGTTAGTGGTTACCTGCCTAGTTAGCTTGGCTGGTATAGTGCGTCTGCCTTATAAACGCTAAGTCGTGGCGTATTTTATCCTGAACGGAATCCCACCCGGGGCGTATTTTATCCTGAACGGAAAAGGTTCGTTCTCGGAACGACTGGCTTTCGAGTAGCTATCCTGTCTTTTCTCTCTTCAATTTTGGGACGAAGAGACCTTACCAGTTACAGTTCCCTGTGATCTCAATTTGAAGCCCGAAGCTACAGCATGACAGAAATGTGTGCAGCTTGTGTTTCGTTATATTTTGCATTATGTTTCGTTATATTCAATATGGCACGTTAGATGATAGATGTAATGAAACATAAATTTAAAGACAACACACCATGTTAATCATCAGATCGTGCTGGTGTTTTTGTTACAGGGTGCGACGGAAAAGATAGGATAAGAATGTCACCTCAAAACTGGCCGAAGGAAAGTCCACCTTCAATGCATTCTAAGGAGTCAAATTCCCAAGGAATCGGAGAGCACCAAAGAAAAAATCCCGAGAATTTCTGAGAATTTGTTTTCAAGGAGGGTGCTAAAGGAGATTTGAACGAATAAAGGAAGAAAGAAAGAAAAGGAGGAGGAGGAGGAGGAGGAGGAGGAGGAGGGCAAGGGTAAGACGAAGAAGAAGAAAAAGCAGAAGAAGAAGAAGAAGAAGAAGAAGAAGAAGCAAAATACGAAATTAGGTGCATTGTAAAATGTAAGACGAAGAAGAAGAAAAAGCAGAATATGAAATTGGGTGCATTGTAAAATTCTTTTAACTCACATGCACAAATGCTTTGTAAATTTCTATACTTACTAGTATCATATCCGATATTTCGTTTTCAATCCCTATGATTTCAAAGTTTCACTGACCTTTCCATCAGACTAAACCTGATGGACTACATACATAATTTACAAAGTACCCACTTACTCATTTGTAATGATATCCTCTATATTAGAACAGGATATTGGTCTATTGATGACCGGTGTAATAGGTCGCTACAAGCCGCTCTGTGCCGCTACCGACCAATAAACCCATTAGAATACTCATTAACGTCCACAGAATCGTGCTAGGGTCATAAAATTCTAGTATCATAAAACGTGTAGGTCTGTAGAAGTAAGTAATGTAACTATGATGTACTTACTAAAGTTTTTACACACTTTGCAGATTTTGATGTTGAAAAAGAGGAAATTGAAATGTCGCGGATTTATGAGATTTTCTGTC
>NW_007388831.1:0-1650 GCF_000475195.1 Diaphorina citri | reverse complement strand
CAAAGCTAGATTTTAACTACTTTTTCTATGAGAACCTTTGCATTGGTAAAACCGCAAGCATACCTATTGAAATAGTTAGTTATATCTTTAAGTAGTTAGCTACATTGTTGCACGCGCTTTTAGTATTATGTATTAAAAACTATGTATGTGGGGAGATAAAATGCCTTCTTTGTCTCTCGAAACAGCTACATTGTTGCACGCGCTTTTAGTATTATGTATTAAAAACTATGTATGTGGGGAGATAAAATGCCTTCTTTGTCTCTCGAAACTAGGTATCATATAGATATAGGGTGATTGTGATGAAATTGAACGATCGATTATACAAAGTTCCCTTTGCTGAAGTAATAGCAAAGGTTGAGTGCGAAGGGCATCCACTCGTAAAATTTGTAGCCAAAACCAAATGTCAGCCCAAAGCAATCACCCTAGTTAGGGCTGATTGAGAGGCGGACGGAAAACGTCGACTCTGTATACGCGAAAAGGCGAAGATTTTTTTATTTTTATTTTATTTATCTAATATGTAAAAATGAATGTTTGTGTGTGTGTTTGTTTGTTCGTTCGAACTTTATGCCTGGCCAAACCGCTCATCCGATTGTTATGAAACTTTGTGAACTTATTGCTTGCACTTATAGGCTATTTTCCGGTTCGTTTTTTTTTAAGCTACGCCGAGCAAGACCACTAAATGGATGAGTGACATGAACGGCAATGCCTTAAGGATTTACTAGTTATTATTATTTTACGGCTAGTTATTATTATTTTTTTAAGGCTTTAATTTTTTTATTATTATTATTATTTTTTTTAAACAAGTTTCCATTTATTTTTGATCGATAAAAAACTCAGAACATACTGAATTTTTATAAATGGTATACCCATCCGTATAAGCAGAGCTTGTGCCACGGATGGGGATATGGTTCTCTTGAAGGAGCTTTAATTAAATTTTGAATCAGTTCCAAGAGCACCTAGGTGTCTAGTGATAACCCTAGCCTATATTAACGAATACACGGGTAGATCTTGAAGGAGCTTTAATTAAATTTTGAATCAGTTCCAAGAGCACCTAGGTGTCTAGTGATAACCCTAGCCTATATTAACGGGTAGGTCTTGAAGGAGCTTTAATTAAATTTTGAATCAGTTCCAAGAGCACCTAGGTGTCTAGTGATAACCCTAGCCTATATTAACGGGTAGGGTTTAAACTGTCATAGGTTAAAACTACATCGTTTTTACACCGCCTTTGTCAGCATTTTGTCTAGTTGAAAATAGTCTCAAAGTTCAAATTTATTTTAATTATTATTTTTTTCGATAAGGCGTTTTTTTTTTTACTTAAAGTTGATAATTAAATCAACATCTAATACAATGTTGGAGAGAAAGATAGAGTGAATTTCTTGGAATTATCTGTTATCTTTTTGTCAGCATTTTGTCTAGTTGAAAATAGTCTCAAAGTTCAAATTTATTTTAATTATTATTTTTTTCGATAAGGCGTTTTTTTTTTTAAACTTAAATTTGATAATTAAATCAACATCTAATACAATGTTGGAGAGAAAGATAGAGTGAATTTCTTGGAATTATTTGTTATCTTCCTCACTCTCTCATGTTATTTCTTTTTTCATTATCGTTTACTTATCGCATTTTTTTTTATTTTTATTTTTATTTTTTTTT
>NW_007388830.1:0-1650 GCF_000475195.1 Diaphorina citri | reverse complement strand
AAGGCTAAGGTCTGAAGGTGTGTCCAAACATAGTCGACCGGCCGTCGATCGACGAGGTGAATCTTTGTTGTCGAGGCAGTGTGGACGGTGCCGTCGACACTTGTGGAACACTGTCAGACAGTCGGAGCATGAGTGGCTGGTCTTGAGAACTCCGGGCCGAAGGCAAATGGGACTAGATGAGCCCCCTGTCGGCGGCCCTGGGTTTAGAGCTATGGGGTTGAAGGTTGCCTAGGACCATGAGTAGGCCTTCAGGAGCCTGGGCCCTTGGCAAAATGGTACCGGACGAACCCCCCTGTGGAAGGCCCTGAGTTTAGACTTGTGGGAGTGAGGGTTTAGGGAGGCCGAAGGCTCAAAGTCTATCGAGGTAATGAATTTTCAATCCGCTTACCCAGTGATTACGCGACGTATTGGGGCTTTGCTTCTGATGTTGTGATATTATTATAGTTCATCCAGATCAATGTGACAGCAATGAGTCATCAACCCAAAATGAAGGAACTAATCAGATTGCAGGAAATCCTTACATTGTTGCAATTCAGGTAAAGGTCCATTTTTGATAAACTCTCTCTTCTAAAATGCAGAGGTAGCTCCAAGTTCAGAGGTTGGATTCCAGAACAGGTAAGGTGGATATAGCCTTACCTGACTTTGTTTCACTATCGGAGGAAGCACTGTGCAATATAGCTTCCTCTTTTAGAGATTCTCTACCATTGCACATGTGACATGTTTGGCAACAATGCCTATTTTTTTGCTGCCACATTGATCTGGACACACTATAGTCCTGTTTATGATGTTAGTCGAGGGGTAGCGTGTACGGTATACCGTATACCTATTGTTTTTTCTTCAACGTTGTATTAACCCCTTCTTCTTCTTCTTCTTCTTCTTCTTCTTCTTCTTCTTCTTCTTCTTCTTCTTCTTCTTCTTCTTCTTCTTTTTTCTTCTTCCTCTCCTTCTTCTCTTTTTTTTTTAAGAGGTTTGACAGAGGGAACTGTAACTGCTATGGTCTTATCGTCCCGAAATCGAAGAGAGAAGGAAGACAGGATAGGAGAAAGCCTGGCCGTTCCGAGAACGAACATTATCCCATCAGGATAAAATCCGCCCCGGGCGGGAATCGAACCCGCGGCCTTAGCGCTTACAAGGCAGACGCACTACCAACTAAGCTAACTAGGCTGGCTCCTTCTTCTCTCTTCTCGTTCTTTTTCTTCTTCGTTTTCTTCATCTTCAAACTTCGAAACTTGTTCCGTTAGTTTAGGATACAATCCGGCCTGGTCTTGAATCGAACCCGCGGCCTAGCGTTCGGAAGGGAGACTCACCAAGCTCACTAGGCTGGCAGTTGGCAAACTTAGCTAATCATACTTACATTGCAGACCTACATATTTTTAATGTTATTATTGGTATGTCGTTTAGGTTCAGTTTCATCTTAGTCGTGTGTGAAGTTTTGAACTATGAAATCGAGAACCAATCTTCAGTTTAGATAACATACCTTCATTGCCTACCTATTTGGCTGAAATAAAACATATCTATTTGATTTAGGTTGAGATATAACATATATCTATTTGGTTTAAAAGTACATAGGTACCTATTTGGTTTCGATCTACATAGCTATTTAGTTTAGATATATATATCTATTTTTTTTTTTTTTTTTTTTTTTTTTAA
>NW_007388829.1:0-1651 GCF_000475195.1 Diaphorina citri | reverse complement strand
TCCTCAGGCAAAAAAACATTAGGAGTGTTCTAAATGTAATGTAAAGAAAAGTTACCTAAATGACAAGTTAGGAATTATTTAATCATTTTTTGATTTGGTTGGGTTTTACCGGAGATATCGGCATTTCTGCAAAGGCTTGCAGAGCTACATTTAAGTGGTTGTATCTTAGGAAGCACATGGAGGAAAACTTCAAATTTCAAGGAAATTCATTAATCAATATCTTCTATCATCTGACAAAAAATTAGTTTCCTCAGGCAAAAAAACATTAGGAGTGTTCTAAATGTAATGTAAAGAAAAGTTACCTAAATGACAAGTTAGGAATTATTTATCACTCACAAACACACACACTGATGTTATGTTTATCACTCTCAAACATACACTGATTTCTTTTTCAGAAAATGGACTTTGCAAATAATGTTGTCATTGACTCTACTGACATTGAAGATGGTCAACCACCAAAGGCAAAAAGGTCAAAACCAAATGGTGAGTTTTGCTCTAGTATTGATAATATTATGTACTATCAAACTGACCCCATGCTCTACCTACACTACCTACATGTATTCTTAGTGTTTCACCTTTTTCTCTGTGAATCTGTATATTTCCAATCAGACCACTGTGAATACTCAGACCTATGGTATAATATTACTCATACCTATATTGTTTCTTGATTCATCTTATTGTTTCTTGATTCATTTTTCTCTGTGAATCTGTATATTTCCAATCAGACCACTGTGAATACTCAGACCTATGGTATAATATTACTCATACCTATATTGTTTCATGATTCTTTTTGTTTCTAGGTGTTCCTAGCAATTCAGAGAACATTCTTCATTCACTCTCTCAAAAAGAGATCTCATTATTTTTGAACAGTATGCAAGAGAATTTAGATCCGAAACTAGATAAAAGCTCATATAAAATTGGTGTACAGAAGTATGATTGGACAAAGGTATAGTACCCACCATTATTTCATGAAAGGTATAAAAAAATCATGAAATAGAGATGACTTTTGGGGCCATCAAAATGAATGTGTCCAAGTGTTCATTGTTAACAATTTTTTTAAAGGCATGTTATAGGTGTTCGAGTATCCAAAATATTCTGGACTTAAGTCAGCCATCATTTTTTTTCTTTTTTTTTTGAGAGGGGGAAATCTTCAAAGGCGCCCATTGCAAGAAACCTTTGCAATGGGGAGTGTGGGATTGATGTCCGGATACCAGGACATCCAGACCCACTAAAACCCAACCTCTCCCTCTTCCCATTATTTATGAATAATTGATATTATTTCTTGTTTCAGATTGTTCCTTACCCCGCGAACGTTACCGCAGTTACCGAAGAGGAAGTGGAAGACAAGTTCCCTAAATCGTAAGTACTTTAGTGCCATTCCGTTTCTCCTGAGGTTAATAATGCCAACAAATAGGAACCCATTTAAATTTCGAAATTGTTTTTTTTTTTTACTCCCAAATTTGGGAGCCTAGCCTACAGTAAAGGAGAAAATCTGAGCTTGAGAGGAGGCCCGGGCCCCCTCGCCCCTACGGCCCTGATGAAGAGTTCAATAAAAATATTGATAGTCTTTGTTCACGAACTTAACAATAAAGAGGTGCTCTATTAAACTGTTGTTATAATGGAACAACTTGTTCTAAGCCGACAGTCTAAA
>NW_007388828.1:0-1651 GCF_000475195.1 Diaphorina citri | reverse complement strand
GAGGGAAAAAGGAAGATGAGGGAGAAAGAAATTTGGGTAAAGAGAAAGATAGATAGGAGTAAAAAATAAATCATCTGGGGATCAGCAAAAGGCAAAGAAGAAGAAGGAGGAAAAAGAAGAAGGAGGAAAAAGAAGAAGAAGAAGAAAAAGAAGGAGGAAAAAGAAGAAGAAGAAGAAGCTCCGGAAGAGTTTAAGATATCCTATGATGCTTGCCACATTGCATACCTAACATAGATATACGGCGTGAATACAATTTTAAGCACAATGTCTGAGAGAGTCACAAAACAATAATAAGCGGTAGGTACCTCCGTCCCTCCCGTTAAAAAGTACTATTTTTCCTGAAATGCTGTTATGATCCGTGGAAATCTCTTCTAGTGTAACAATATCAAGCTGTTAGTGATTTTATTTGTTGCAAATACCTACACAAGACCTTGTTTAGATTCCAGGAGGAAAGGGATTTATCAGTCTTTTCAGGCGGTACCCAGCAAGCGGTACCTCCGTCCCTCCCGTTAAAAAGTACTATTTTTCCTGAAATGCTGTTATGATCCGTGGAAATCTCTTCTAGTGTAACAATTTCAAGCTGTTAGTGATTTTATTTGTTGCAAATAGGTAGGTACCTACACAAGACCTTGTTTGGATTCCAGGAGGAAAGGGATTTATCAGTCTTTTCAGGCGGTACCCAGATATAAGCAGATTAAGCAGGGTATATTCGATTCTATTCTAAATCTTATTTACCTATTTTTTTTTCATTTACTGTGAGCTTTTACAGCTTTTGGTACCCAGATATAAGCAGATTAAGCAGGGTATATTCGATTCTATTCTAAATCTTATTTACCTATTTTTTTTTTTATTTTCTGTGAGCTTTTACAGCTTTCATTTACTGTGAGCTTTTACAGCTTTTATTTACGGTGAGCTTTTACAGTCTGTAGGAAAACTAGGTCGAAGAAAATACCTATTCAGTTTCATTTACTGTGAGCTTTTACAGCTTTTATTTACGGTGAGCTTTTACAGTCTGTAGGAAAACTAGGTCGAAGAAAATACCTACTCAGGAAAAAAGCTCCTAGAATCCTAGATTTTGTATCAGGAAAACAAACATCATCATAATATTGTAAGAGAATGCATAAAGCTTTGGTGTTAGAATAAGAAGAATGCGAAAGATGCAGGCAGATTATAGCTAGAGAATTGCAACGTAGGTATAAATAACATGGAGTGAGTAACATTGGAATGCTGTAAATACTTGGAATTGGAAAGATATACCGTTTGTATCGAAATGTAACCCTGTTAGTTATCAAAACAAAAAAGGTTTTTTTTTCTAGGAAAAAAAAAGAGGAAGAAGAAAATTCAAGTATGCATAAAGCTTTGGTGTTAGAATAAGAAGAATGCGAAAGATGCAGGCAGATTATAGCTAGAGAATTGCAACGTAGGTATAAATAACCTGGAGTGAGTAACATTGAAATGCTGTAAATACTTGGAATGGGAAAGGTATACCGTTTGTACGAAATGTAACCCTGTTAGTTATCAAAACAAAAAAGGTTTTTTTTCTAGAAAAAAAAGAGGAAGAAGAAAATTCAAGTTTTTTTTTTAGGTAGGTTAGTCTCAGGTGCATAGAAAACTTTTCTTTAGGTTTCCCCCAACTGGTTACAGGTAATAA
>NW_007388827.1:968-1651 GCF_000475195.1 Diaphorina citri | reverse complement strand
TAGTAAATGGGACCAGAATTTCACACCTTGTTACAATGATGGTGCCATTATTAGTTATTACGTTAATTAACGAGCCATTAAAATTGTCGTCTTGCTTATATCATCTTGAGCATGGTTTACTGTGCCAGTTAGACGATTTACGGTGGATTTTTATTGTGTTTTAATTTGCTGATTGTTTTCTTTTGTTTTCAGGTAAGTCACATGGTTATGTCATCCGGGAAATTCGATGCCAGCTATCGCTGGTTGCCTGGTTTATTGGTTCAGCCAGTATAGGTCAGTCCTGACAGGTAACGAGTTTTGAGAACATTTCCTTAGGGTTCTTCAAATAGTGTACTGTTTCTATTGGGATTTTCCTTCGATATTGTTGTGTTTTTTTCTTGGTTAACGGGCTTCTTTTACATCTATATGTAGGTTAGCCCACATAGGAAAGGATCCCTACGTGTCTTCTAAGGCAATCAGCTTCTTGTGTACCTAATATAAAATCGTTCAATAGATTTCATACTGAAAATTTGCTTTGTTGCAATGATTATTCCGGTAGAATTTCTTGTTAAAGAATTGCGAACTGACCTTTATTGCTTTATTCAGACGTGTTGTGATCTTAAATGTTAAAAGTTTGCGATATTGAATTGCACTTTTTCCTTTGAGCGTTTCATCGTACGTTCTTTCTTTTCATCCTCATTTTT
>NW_007388827.1:0-958 GCF_000475195.1 Diaphorina citri | reverse complement strand
TTTTTTTTTTTTTTTTTTTTTTTTTTTTTTTTTTTTTTTTTTTTTTTTTTTTTTCTTGGTTAACGGGCTTCTTTTACATCTATATGTAGGTTAACCCACTTAGGAAAGGACCCCTACGTGTCTTCTAAGGCAATCAGCTTCTTGTGTACCTATAAAATCGTTCAATAGATTTCATACTGAAAATTTGCTTTGTTGCAATGATTATTCCGGTAAAATTTCTTGTTAAAGAATTGCGAACTGACCTTTATTGCTTTATTCAGACGTGTTGTGATCTTAAATGTTAAAAGTTTGCGATATTGAAGTCCACTTTTTCCTTTGAGCGTTTCATCGATAGTGTGTTGCACAAATCATGGTGTGCTGGACAAATTTTTGGTTTGTCTAGTGGTAGAGTTCGTCTAGTGGTAGAGATTCGTAGAAGGTAGAAGCTTAACCTGTCCTTTAGGGCTGTTTGACATTCCTGATCAAGACATGGACTCTTGTGCTGATCAAGACATGGACTCTTGTGCTGATCAAGACATGGAATATTGTGCCCTATTGCCCTAACTTCCTGAGACTCCTGAGATGTTTTAGCCTTTCTCTTTCTCCTGTCTGCGCCCTTATTATTTTACTTACCAAAACGGTCTTTATATGACGTCTTCTGGTTCTAGAATTCTCTACATTTTGTTCTTATGTGTTTGTACTATTCGTCATCTCTTGTCTCCACACTTATGAAATATCCACTTGTAACCTTCAAGTCTCACTTACTATCGTATCGGGTTATTGTGCAATCTTCTCGTTTTCTCACATAGTGAACTCCGATGAGCTTTAAATCCATTCATCATAATGTTGAATTCATCATAGTCTTTCGACCATGATAGTTTTATCAATTGAATATTCCCCTACTGTTTCCCATGCCTTTCATGATTTTTCCATACGACTTGCATGAAACGGTGTTTCTTCATGTAATGTTTACAAAGAC
>NW_007388826.1:0-1652 GCF_000475195.1 Diaphorina citri | reverse complement strand
CATATTGCATATTTTATTTAAATGAAGGGGTAATCTTACTGATTTTTAAGTACCTCCGCCCCCTAATTTTCTGGAAAATTCATGGAAATTTCCTGGAATAGTCATGGAATTTCATTCCGGAAAAAGCGTATAAACCCTGTTGTTAAGCGTGCTTAAATGCTCCGTGGCCGAGTGGGTATCACACGAGGCTTGCATGCCGGAGTTCCTGGATTCAATTCCCACCGGGGTCGAAGTTTTTTCGGCTCTGTTCTTGGAGTTTGGGTTGCACCTAGCCTCGTGAGGACAACTGATTGGCTACTTCAATCGAGGAGCGACCAGTAGCGGCATTACCAGTGTAAAAAGATTATTGAAATTGGATACTCGGGTGGTGGTTACCGAATGGTGACACTAGAGGGCGCCATCATAGAACCCTCAGGTAAGACTTAGTATATCATAGAACTTTCAGGTAAAATTTATCGTGGATTTTACCAATGACTTAATGAGAGATTCCACTGATGGGAGAATTTTTAATGGTCCAAAAAAAGAGTTTTTAAAAACTCCTTCTTTTTGGATGACTAAAAACTCTTGTTTGGATTATTAAAAACTCCACTATGGATCATTAAAAATTCTCTCATTAATGAAATCTCTCATTAAGTCATTGGTGAAATCCACCATTAGTATTTCGCGACACGAGAGACCCTGGTGGCACAAGATCTAAACCAGGCTGTTGTTAGCGTAGTGGACTTCGGATCTGGAGGTTGGTGGTTCGAGTCCAAGTCAAGACATAAAATTTAGCGTAGTGCATTAAGCAGGGTACGACATTTGTGACAAGCATTTATGCTCAACACAATTAAAATTCCACAATTAAAATGCAAAGGAGGCACTTAGCAATGCTGTGATATCCACAAAAGTTGTGAAAAAGCACTGCTTTAAAACAAATAATTTGATTTGAAATTTCTTGACTGATTAGAATTTGTATTCTTGACTCTTACCTCTTCGTCAGTGAAGCCCAGTAGAGTATTATAGGACGGATCATTGACAGAGTAGGGCATGTAGGACTCTGGCAGGAACGGTGGATTGAGCTGCTTGATATGCATAGTCCCAAATATAATCCCTGTGAACGTAAAGTAGAGAAGATCAATAAAACTGCACAACATTGCCCATCTAGAAATTTGACAGAATAATGTAAACAACATCATAATTACCAACGGTGGATTGAGCTGCTTGATGTGCATGGTCCCAAATATAATCCCTGTGAACGTAAAGTAGAGAAGATTGATAAAACTGCACGAACAGTGCCTATCTAGAAATTTGACAGAATAATGTAAACAACATCATAATTACCAAAGAAATACGCTAAAAAAATAATAAAAAAACTCGTTTATTTTGGCCGAATAGGACTGAAACGGGCTAAAAATGGTCGTCTATGCCACAAGGACCGGTCAGACCGAAATGAAGTGTGGCCATCGGAAGATGCCTTTTCTTTAGAATTTTAGATACATCAAAAATATCAACGCCTGATGTATCAAATCAAATATCAATCAAATCATGGTATCTTTGTGGTAAAGCAGAGAGCTTTCTCACAACTTTGTGGTTATCACAGTATTACAAGTCTTTCATTTACTCAATCATCATATTTATTATCGCTCGTCTCTTCGACTTGTAATGCCGCC
>NW_007388825.1:0-1652 GCF_000475195.1 Diaphorina citri | reverse complement strand
GAAATACCTCCACTATTACGAGCGATGGGAGAATCACGCCAAGAGTTTGAAACTAGAGAGCGCCATGCTGGAGAAGATTCGAACCCGGATACACAGTAAAGTGATGACCTCGTCAGGTGAGCGAAAGGAAGCGAGGTTAAACTATTGGCGCGAAATCCTAGTTGCTGATTTGGGCGTTTAACTTTTTTTCTGTTAACAAACGAACTGTATAAGGGAGTTATGTGCAATGTACGTCCTATCCCAGCAGAATGAACAAAGTACACAAATTCAACGAACGATTTAGGATGTACCAGATTTAGAAATTAGAATGTATCTTTCACTTTATTATTATTATTTTAAGAGGTTTGAGAGAGGGAACTGTAACAACGGAGGTCATATCGTACTGAAAGCGAGGAGAGAAGGGTGATAGGATAGAAGAAAGCCAGTCATTAGCAGAGTGAACCCTATTGGTTTCACCCCGGACGGGAGTCAAACCCGTTGTACGCGTACGCGTTACATTGTAAGCGCTATCTTCTAAGCCCTCGACCTAGCAATTACAGGTGTGCTACCATCCAGGCTAACTAGGCTGGCTCCCTCTCTTTGAAATGAAGAAAATACACTCGTAACTAAACCTCCTTGTTTCTCTTTTCTGCTCAGGTACCTGGATAGACTGGCAATACCTGATAGACGCTTCAACACTCCTAGCCCGATGTCGCTACACACTACAGTACACTTACCCGTACGCCTACTATATGGAACCCTCTCTATCTCATTCCCGCAAGGAACTGTTCGAATATCAACAGGTAAATATTAGAATAGAATAGAATTAGCAATGACCCACCCACCATCAAATGTAGAACAAAAGGAACCCTTCTGTAGTGATTTGTGTGATTCTTCCCAGAAAAAAATTGGATATCCAAGTCATTTCAGAACTAAAAGAAGAAGATGATAAGGAATTATTCAGTAGTGAATTGTGTGAGCAGACCTAGGTCTTTAGATTTTTCATTCACTCATGCTCAGACTATCTGACAGACCTATACAGGTCTATCAGACAACAGTGTCAGTGTGAGTGGCTGGCATAATGGACAATGTACAAAACATAGGTACTCACTTTGTTTGTTTCATAAGTAGTTATAGTACCCGTACGCCTACTATATGGAACCCTCTCTATCTCATTCCCGCAAGGAACTGTTCGAATATCAACAGGTAAATATTAGACAGCGAGGGAAACAATCAATATAATTTATTGACGGACTGCCCAAAGTTGCCAAAACGACACAGCATACTTCTCAGACAACATTGTTAGTGTTGAGTGTTTTGACATCCTCTTGATTGATGATTGAATGACCCAGTACAATGTCAGGTGCCAGCACTACACAAGCTAGGTAGGGGTGTTCTAATTATAATCTCGAAACACTTTTCATTATCATGACCTTTACCCCGGGATAAAGACAGTGATTTTTTCAGTGGAGGAGTAAAAATTAGAATAAAATGCAGGACAAGGAAATAGATAGACTGTAAATAGATAAATACGGGGAAATAATAAGGATTATTAATACAAAATCAAATACTGAAAACTGCAAAAAAACATATATTTTTACAACAGTAGGCATTTAACTGAGATATAACACATCCCCAATAAGGGGAAATAATATCTCAGTATAACTCAATTT
>NW_007388824.1:0-1652 GCF_000475195.1 Diaphorina citri | reverse complement strand
TAAAAAGGTAAAAAAAAAGATGCAAGGTAATTTTTCCCGCTATCCCCTGGGATTTCTTGCCTGGCCTTGGGATTTTCCCCGCGGGAGCGAGGGGCGAGGGACTTTAATTCAATTGAAAAGCATTTTTCAGTGTTGGAAAATTGATGTAACATCATCGTAAATAATAACGTGTTATTTTTCCCCCCCTCTCCGTTTTTCTCGTGCAGTGCTGTATTCACACGTAGAATACGTGCCACCTAATGGCCCCCCCGACCAGAAAGACAGGTTAATAATTTCCGGTCTTCATTCAGGAGGAAAAAGAAGAACGAAAATTTGGGAGAAGTAGAAACAGAAGAGGAAGAGGAGAGGAAGAAGAAGAGAGAGGAAAAGGAGAAGGAGGAAGAGAGGGGTAAAAGGAGAAGAAGAAGAAGAAGAAGGAAAAGAGGACGAAGAGGAAGAAGAAAATGAAAAAGATGAGGAAGAAGAGAAAGAGGAGGAGGAAGAGAAAGGAGCAATATTATTTGTTATTTGTTGTACGGAAAATTTGATAGAAATCCTGGGTGCAAAAAGGGACATATGGATTTTTTGCCCTTTTTGCGTAAAACGGTTTTTTGAATAGAACGTGGTGCGCTCTATCTTCCAGCCTTTGAACTGCAGTGATAACTTCTTTTTTCGATGAATTACAGAGTTTTTTGTAAACATATGGAAGAAATGCTTAGCACTAAAGCTAATAAGTGAAGAAAGATTGAAGAAAAACAGAAAATAGAATGGAGAATCGGAAAAGGTAGAGGTTGGAAGATAATGGAAGACAAACGAACGAGGAGATGAGGTGGAAGAAAAATGAGAAAACAGTGTAAAAGGGGAAGAAGAAGAAGAAGAAAACAATGAGAATCTGCCTATGCTATACCAACTTCTGTAGTGGTAGAGGTTACCGCAGAGGACTTCGGATCCAGAGAATGTTGGTTCGAGTACAAGTCATTTCATCAGTTTCGAAAATTCAGCAGTAGCGTAATATCAGCAATGATATTCTGACATTTTTGTGACAAGTATCCATGCGTAACTCAAATACTTTTCAGAACATAACTCGAATTATCGTTTGATTTGAGACTTCTTCGTTTTCTCAACAACTTTTCACATAAGCATGTACTTGCTCACCTGTCAGAAAGCTGAAAACTGAACCTGAATTCGGAATGCAGGAATACAGATTTTTCCCATTGTGTAGGTAAATTGTAATGCAGCAAATGCAATCCTTCAAGCTGTCGGAAAAACTCGAATGGTGAAATAGAAAGGCCAGGATAAGGCCCTTTTGTTCCAGAGAGAACATCAAACTTTGCATCGCGTTTGCCAAAATTATGACCAAATGTTACAAAGGAAATTTGAACTCATTGGAATACCATTAAATACACATTAATAGAGGACATTCTTCCCCAAATACTTTTTTGTGTTCCATTCTAGAAGTCTTGTTGTACGGAACCAGACCTTTTTATCCAGGCTACTCACTTTTCTGGATGTACAAGGTTTGAATCATGAGCTGGTCACGGAAACTTGAAGGAAAGCAAATTATTATAACAGTTGCTGCTGTGACGTCTAAAGTCCCTTTTATAAGGAATAGGCCACAGGGAAGGATGATTAGAGAATACGAGTTTGTAAGGCATTGAAATTTTTTATTATTA
>NW_007388823.1:0-1652 GCF_000475195.1 Diaphorina citri | reverse complement strand
AGGTACGGAGACCATATGGGCATAACGCAATTATCAAGGGTAGGTACCTACCTGCTATTTTTTCTCCCGCATTAGGTACATAGAAAGCCTTTTTACTTTCCTTATCCTATAGGAAAGAAAGTAATTTAATCGGGTCAAATTTTCAATGGTCAGTTTTTAGTGTGTGTCTGTCTGTCCTTCTGTCTGGCTGTAAATAAAATATCTCGAGAGCGATAAGAGCTAGAGACTTGAAATTAGGTATGCAGGTGTCAAATGGGACAAGGATGTGACACAAAACTTTTGGTTAAGATAGGTGCTGCAGTTGGCGGCATTTCGGCCGCTTTTTGGCGGCTTTCGACCGCTTTTTGGCGGTTTTCAGCTATACTGACTAAACGGTTAGAGATATTGTAAAAGTTACAATAGATGAACACCCAAATAAGCATCATTCAATAGGATAAGGAAAGTCGTGTGATGTTCACACCAGATTTTTATAAAATATAAACAAAATAGATAGGTCGGTATACAATGTACATTGTACAAATAGGGTTAATTCAATAAACCTATGACGGGTAGAAAAAATGCTTAATGGATGGATAAATTAAAAATAATTTATAATAAAAGCACGAAAAAAATTCATCGTGAAAAAAAAAAAAAAAAGTTGAGCCCTAGTGTTTGTTAGATATTCCAACAGGATTTCTCCCCTTGGAATTGTAGTTGTTTATCCTGTTCCTAACGTTCGCCTCTCTCGACCTAAATATTTTGTTTACATCTCATTAGGTAAAATACGTGTATTTGGAGCAAAACTCTGCCGTACGGGGAGTCAAAAGGAAATGGAATGGTTTTTCTTTCAAAAAATTCGATACCTTTCTTTTCATTTCCATTTCCATTTGAAAGTCTAGAAAGACACAACTTCGAGGAAGGATTGTAAGGAAACAGCTGTTTAAGATTGTCCTTTGTGTGTTGATCTTGTAGTTCCGTAATTGTACCCAATTATCTAAAAGAACGAGTGGATATGGATATACGAGTAATATTCAAATGTTCTTATTTGAATGTGATTGATGCACTCTGCCTACATAAAAAGATTCTTTTGTCTTATTTCACCACTCTTTTCCTCGCCTGTCTTCTCTCTTTTTTTTACGCTTTATATATAGTGTTTCTCCTAACGGAGCTCTTCCACCCAACCACTAATTTTATTAATACAGTAATAATAAGAAAGAAAGAAAAAAAAATGACATGAAATAGACAGCTAAGCCATCTTCAGTATATTTAAACTATAAACTTGCACACACCATATGCTGTAGTGAAAGTCTATTCAATTCTATTATAAATATTCTATCCTGTATACGGAAGACAATATCTACTCTTTTTTGTTCCTCATACATGTAGTGGCGAAAAGCATCTGTTGTCGAGAAGTTAGTGATTTACACCACTGAAAATTTAATTCCACAAGAATATAAAAGAGGAATAATAATTACCTACCTTATACAGGAAAAATAATTACTAATGCTCCAAGAATAAATTTTATACCTAAGGTAGGTACCTAACAGGTATATCTATTATTTTGCCATTTCCAACCTAAGTGATTAAAGTAGGTGACTGTAACTTGGCAGTTTGTGTACCCACCACTCTACTTCAGTGAGCATAATTTTATTATTGTACCTACTTCATTGTAT
>NW_007388822.1:0-1652 GCF_000475195.1 Diaphorina citri | reverse complement strand
CAAAATTTCCCTCTTATTAAGGGAATTAGGAAGAAAAAATCCAAAGTGTATAGCTGCAGGGCCGCATCCAAGATTTTGGCTAGGGAGGGGGGGGGAGAGTCCTATAAACAATGATTTACCGGGGAGTACCTACTCCAAATTTTCGGAATCTATTCATGATATTTATGAAATTTCTCTTGAGAGAATATCCTCTCTTACTCTCTCTCTCTCTCTCTCTCTTTTCAACCCCTCTCCCACTCCTCCTCAGCCCCTTTATTCCCTCTTTCTCTCTAAGAACTTTTTTTTTAATTTCGGCGCCTTGTTGCCACTTGTTCTTTTTTAAACTTTAAGCTTTCCTCTGGGGGGTACACACAGTTGTCTAAATAAATAAATAATAGCTAGAAATTATAGTTGTGCTCTCTCCCTCTCTCTTTTCTATCTCTCCCCCTTTTTCTTATATTCTGACCCCTTCTCCTACTTTATTTCTACCATTCTCTTTCTCTCTCCCTCTTTCTCTCTCTCATTTTCTCTCTCTCTCTCTCCATCGCTCTTTCTCTCTCTCTCTCTCTCTCTCTCTCTCTCTCTCTCATTCCACTTTTCATTCTCCGTGTGATGTTATTTATGGTGTTGTCTTCTTTTCCACTTCTCTTTTTACTTTTTCTCTTTCTACATAGTTACCATTTTCTTCTGGTTTTTCTCTCTCTCTCTCTCTCTCTCTCATTCCACTTTTCATTCTCCGTGTGATGTTATTTATGGTGTTGTCTTCTTTTCCACTTCTCTTTTTCTCTTTCTACATAGTTACCATTTTCTTCTGGTTTTTCTTTTTTTGGTTATTTCATTTCTTTCCTCTCCCCCTCCCTAGTCCTCTTTTTCTTCTCTTCCTTCGTCTTCTTCATTTTCTTTTCCTCCTCCTCCTCCTCCTCCTCCTCCTTCTCCTTCTTTTTCTCCTTCTTCTCCTTGCTCTCCCTCTTCTTTTGTTGTAGGTAGGTAGGTACTTCTCTTCTTCTCTTTCCTCTCCCCCTCCCTAGTCCTCTTTTTCTTCTCTTCCTTCGTCTTCTTCATTTTCTTTTCCTCCTCCTCCTCCTCCTCCTCCTTCTCCTTCTTCTCCTTGCTCTCCTTCTTCTTTTGTTGTAGGTACTTCTCTTCTTCATTTTCTCTTTTTCCTCCTCCTTCCTTTTCTCCTCAACTTCTTCTGCATTTTCTTAGGTAGGTACTTCTCTTCTTTTCTTTTTCTGCTCATTTCACATCTCTCTACCTCTCCCTCCTCCTCCTTGGCTGGTGATAGTTTCATTTTAGAAAAAAAAGGGGCCCCCTAAAATCTCCTCTCTGTTATTGAAACTAGTAGTTAACTGTACAGCTCACTCAGAAAATTTAAGGAGTAAGGAGCCCCCCAAAGGAGTCAATTGGCCCGGTTTAAATTAAGTTTGTGTTTAAGATATTATGTACCAAATTTAATCAAAATCTGACAAAAGGTTGGGAGCGGTTAAAGATTGAAGAGTTATAGTGGAAAAAACAAACAGAAAAACTGAATCCAAAATCGTCGATTTAAAACTTAAAACTCGCTCCCTTAGTCCAATAATCCGATTTTACAAGGGCAAAACCTGTGAGGTTGGCCCTCACTTTTCTGATCAAGCCGCCCTGCTGTTAAGATTTCAAGTTTTATAACCTCAGAA
>NW_007388821.1:0-1652 GCF_000475195.1 Diaphorina citri | reverse complement strand
AAAGTAGAGGCTTTTTGAATTTTTATATCTTATCTTAATGGATTTTTTGTATTTTTGTCTGATTACAGGTTAGTACTAAAGTAATATGTCTCGAAATTTCAACAGAACATTGAAGGATTTGAAGATTTTGAAGGTAAGTCTCAAGCTCAAGAGCCATCAGAAATAGAGCCTTTTTTTCGAGCCATGGCTGACGGGGAGCTACCAACAAATTGGGTCAATTAGTTGACATTGGTTGTTGTTCTTTTCTTTTCACAGTTAGATATAATAATAATTTTCATCTAAAAGAACTTTAGAAAAATAAACAAAGGTCCAAGGAGGGAACTGTAACAACGGAGGTCTTATCGAAATCGAAGAGAAAAGGAGGACAGGATAGGAGAAAGCCAGCCGTTCCGAGAACGAACCTTATCTGTTTAGGATGAAATCAAGCCGCGACTTAGCGCTTACAAGGCAGGAGGCGCTACCTTCCAAGCCAACTGCCACCGCATTATAAAGAATTAAAGACCTATCACGGAGCACCAGATTACAAGGACCTATGACTGGCCTGTAAAGGCCTAAAGGTTCCTATAAAAACCTATAGGCCTATGAAAAAAGACCGACAGTACAAGCAGGGTATATTCTATTCTATGACTTAATAGCCGTTATAGCACATCAGGGATTTGCCAATGATCTCAATTCCATCTGCCAATGATCTCAATTCCATTTGCCTATGATCTCAATTCCACCAATGTCGAGGACGCAATGTGCTCTATGGCATTCACCTCATGGGTCAACTAGTATCAGCTGGTAGCTGGGGCATTTACCTCTAAGGCTCTGAGTTCATCAGCTGGTGTTATTGTACGATGCCCTGGTGTTGAAAACGTATTGGAGTAATGTTTGCAGAGCTATTGAACCATTATTGCTTGGAAACGTATCAACTTGGAATAATTTACTTCGAGCAGTGTTTATATGTATTGAGGAGAAAGACATCTTGGTGAGAGCCTTTTCCTGAAATGTCACCCATCCGGATATTCACCACGCGCAACGTTGCTCAACTTCAGTGATCCATTGAGACTTGGTGCAACGCGCTATCACTGCTGGTTTGCTTCTGTGTTTTCCATCGTCCCAATGACGTTTGCCATGACGTCTTGGTATGACGTGTTTCCAAGAGGTGTTAGAATTATTCGTATCAACTTGGAATAATTTACTTCGAGCAGTGTTTATGCATTGAGGAGAAAGACATCTTGGTGAGAGCCTTTTCATGAAATGTCACCCATCCGGATATTAACCACGCGCAACGTTGCTCAACTTCAGTGATCCATTGAGACTTGGTACAACGCGCTATCACTGCTGGTTTGCTTCTGTGTTTTCCATCGTCCCAATGACGTTTGCCATGACGTCGTGGTATGACGTGTTTCCATGAGGTGCAATTTGTTAGAATTGTTAGTGTTTTCATCTTGAATGAGCTGTAATTTGTTTACTGCTCATAAGCGGTGAGATTGCTGGTAACGCGTTGAGTTTTTCTCGGGAGTATGGAAATTTTTCCGATTCTCACGAGTTGATTAGGATGGGTAATATCTACGCGATGCCTCGTGTCAAAAACTAGTTACAGTACAGTCATACAGTGTTCTGTTGAGATTACTCTTCTGCTCTAGGGCAATCTGCGTGGTTTTCAG
>NW_007388820.1:0-1653 GCF_000475195.1 Diaphorina citri | reverse complement strand
GACCAGGATTCTTTAGAATACCTTTACCCTTAAACTTGTACCAAAAATATTACAGAACTTGAACACCAAATGTTCCATACAAGTGAAAATAAATGAGCTCCACATTCAGATAATTTATTCCCGAGGTCGAAAGTTGGGGAAACTCAGAGATCCTTTGAGCCTCAAAGTTTGAGGGATCTATTAAAAAATGACGAGTTCTTTGCTTTGAGTTTTAAAGTTATCTAGAAAATATTGCAAAGTCTGGGATCATTCTAGTAAGATTCCAAGGGTTTAGGAAATACATACTGTGTTCTAATAAGACACAAAGCAAAATCGTTTGAAGTGAAAATAAAAGAAACTTTTTAAAAAGAATTTCATCCCCCCTAAACAGCAATGGGATGTGACACCAAACCGTGTTCAATGAGGCTGGTACATCCGACTTTTCCCCACACCCTACGGATTTGCATGTTTTTGAAGGCTTTATAGTTTTTCTCTCCTTTGTACGAGGATTTTCCACATAGAATAAAGATAAAGGAATGTGTTGTTGCTCCGTGTGTGTGGAAGAAAATTTGTCTCCTTACGTTCTCTCCGAGACGAAATGAAAATTGTTGAAATTTTTCCTTGCAGAGGAGCATGTTTGTCTGAAGACATTACATGAATATGAAGTATGTTGGAGCACTCGCGAGAGATTAGGAAGAGCTTTTGTATTATAAGAACAAAACGACGGACCAAACCTCTGATCCTAGTGTCAATGATGTTCACTTGTTCTGGGCAGATGGAAGACATATATAAGGGCAATATTCAGTTGTTTACTCAAGGCCCTCATGGAAGACATAAGGACAACGTAAATCCTATACAAACCAACATTACTTCCCTAGGAAACGATGATCGCAATGGATAGGTAGACAAATGAAACCCAAGTTAGAAGTGAAAATACACATACCTACCTTTAAAAACGAATGGAAAAGGGGGTAGGAAAATTTTATATATAAAAAAAAACTTTTTGAACGATAAAAAGCCGCAAGGTTAATTAAGAAAAAAAAAGCTTCGGACCCAGTCCCTTCAACTGTGTAATTAAAATTATGAAGTGAATAAAAGGCGGGGTACAAAATTGATTTCTAATCTTTTTTGGGGTGGGATGGATTTTTGTTTATTTTTTGTGGTTAATAATATTGAGGAGCTGGGGAGAGTATATCGGAAGTCATAGGGAGAGTTTATTATTTGCTAACTCATATACCACACACCATACTCCAAAAGCTCCCATGCCTAGATTTTTCAAACCACTTCTTCTGCCTATAGCCTACCTTGAATTTGAGATCATACACGGTCCTGTGAACTTCACATTTCAGGTCTCAGTAAAATAGAATAGAATATACCTTGTTTATCCTGCTGGGATAGGACTGAAAAGTCCCAAGGAGGGAAGGGATTAGTTCGTGAACAGGCTATTCCTGACAGCCTCACTGAGCCTCAGTTAGGGAAAGTTTGAATGATAGGAATGATTTGAATGAAAGGAATGTCTCAGTCCTATCCTGCTGGGATAGGACTGAAAAGTCCCAAGGAGGGAAGGGATGAGTTCGTGAACAGGCTATTCCTGATTTTTTTTGTTAGGGAAAGTTTGAATGATAGGAATGATTTGAATGAAAGGAATGAGGAACAGTAGTGTAGTATAGAGCG
>NW_007388819.1:0-1653 GCF_000475195.1 Diaphorina citri | reverse complement strand
TCAGATGGAAGTTAACATACCTAATTAATCTACCTATATCGATGGAGTCAAAACTTATGTTAACCCCTGTAAACTACTTAGCTCAGAATGTGTCAATGAAGTCTTGCACTCCGGAGGTCGTGGGTTGAATTCCGAACAATTAGATTTTTTTTTCTTTTTCTGAGTGCACTAAACTTAGCTCCGTAAGTACGCTTCAGTATAGATGCTTGCTGGTGAGTGACTATCAGTTGTGGCATTGCAGAATTTACTACATTACTAGGTACCTAGCACTTAGTTGAAAATGAACCTTGAATCTTGAATGTGCATACAAGAATATCTTTTGGGATGGTCTGAGAACAATTTATGTGGTGATGTAGTCATCTCTACTATTATGTGGTGATAATGTCATCTCCACTAATATAGGTACAGTATTACGTATGGAGTCATATCCGTATATTTTGGTGATAATGTCATCTCCACTAATAGGTACAGTATTACGTATGGAGTTTACGTATATTTTGGTGATAATGTCATCTCCACTAATAGGTACAGTATTACGTATGGAGTCATATCCGTATATTTTGGTGATAATGTCATCTCCACTAATAGGTACAGTATTACGTATGGAGTCATATCCGTATATTTTGGTGCTATTGTCATCTCCACTAATTATAACGTGTGAACAATGGGTTACCAATCTCCAAGTCTTAAGGCTCGTTGCACATTTTTCAGATGGCAAGTTTGAAGCCTTGTGGTCTCATCTTCATCTCTTAAATACCTACAGAACTATGGTTTAAAAAAGTTAAAAAAGAACTCTTTTTTATTATAAAGTTTTGTTGAAATGCAAATAAACTTTGTATAAATCTGTCGAGAAGAAATTGATTTCGGGCAAAGTACAAAACCAAAACTTATACACAATCTAAATACCTAGGTACCTACCTAATTCGTTAAAAATAGGTAATTTGTTCTATGCTTATTCATAACATCATAACTTTAGAAAACCCACTCGCATGACAGATTTATTACTAAGTTCGTATGTTTCTGAAATTTGTCTGGTTCTAAGGCTTTTATTTATGCCTATAGCAGAAAGACCTTCTTGTATGAAAGCGTTCAAGTGTACTCGTATCTACTTTTTATTGTTTGCAACATGTCCAATTGTCCATTATAATTTATAACAGAGGGGGTAGGAAAGTAAGAATAGGGTCAACCATGTCAAAACTGGACAGCATTAAGCAGAAAAGAACCAATTGCCCCCAAAGCAACGATCGACATTTTTGTTTTTTTGAATATCCGCGCTAAGGGATTGCTCGATAGGTAGCGCTAGTGTTGAGGCTGAGTTCACACTATACACGCTTCGGTTCGTTATCTAAACTCATTTGTATTATGATTTATGTATAGGTGGCGAACTTGTGGACCATGGCGAACTTTGGGTCACGTACCTTACAAAAAGTATAGGTAAATGTACCTAATATGTAGGTAGGCATAGGTAGGTAAGAATTCTATTATGTCCGAAAATAACAATATAGGTAATGGTATTGGTGACTGTTTATTAACTAACCGTCCATAAATAACATCAAAAGTTCGCGGGCGGATTTCATCCTAAACACCTAAACAGATAAGGTTCGTTCTCGGAACGGCTGGCTTTCTCCTACCCTGTCTTCCTTTTCGCTATCG
>NW_007388818.1:0-1653 GCF_000475195.1 Diaphorina citri | reverse complement strand
AAATGTTTGTACTATATCTAGCAAGTCTACTCTGTCAAATGCCTATAGTATATCTAGCAAATCTACTCTACCAAATGCCTATAATATATTTAGCAAATCTACTCTATCAAATGCCCTATAGTATATATTTAGCAAATCTACTCTATCAAATTCCTATAGCATATATAGCAAATCTACTCTATCAAATGCCTATAGTATATCTAGCAAATCTACTCTATCAAATGCCTATAGTATATCTAGCAAATCTACTCTATCAAATGCCTATAGTAGGTATATCTAGCAAATCTACTCTATCAAATGCCTATAGTATATCTAGCAAATCTACTCTACCAAATGGCTATAGTATATTTAGCAAATCTACTCTACCAAATGGCTATAGTATATCTAGCAAATCTACTCTACCAAATGGCTATAGTATATTTAGCAAATCTACTCTATCAAATGCCTATAGTATATCTAGCAAATCTACTCTATCAAATGCCTATAGTATATTTAGCAAATCTACTCTATCAAATGTTTTTTTTTTTTTGCATGTGAGTGTGTATGTATATTTGTATATCTAACGACTCTACTATACCATATGCTTGTACTATATCTAGCAAATCTACTCTGTCAAATGCCTATAGTATATCTAGCAAATCTACTCTATCAAATGCCTATAGTATGTCAAACGTACTGAGGTATGAAGCAATCTAGATGAGGTCGGACTGGTGGGAGTCGAGGTGTTGCGCAAAGTTTCCCTATAGTATATCTAGCAAATCTACTCTATCAAATGCCTATAGTATATCTAGCAAATCTACTCTATCAAATGCCTATATTATGTCAAACGTACTGAGGTATGAAGCAATCTAGATGAGGCGGGAGTCGAGGTCTTGTTAGCAAATCTACTCTATCAAATGCCTATAGTATGTCAAACGTACTGAGGTATGAAGCAATCTAGATGAGGTGGGAGTCGAGGTGTTGTACAAAGTTTCAAGTAATAAATGAGGCTTTCCGATATGGAAAGCCTGTGAAATATGGAAGCATAGGGTGATCCAAAATGATGAAGACCTGATGATACAGATATATCAATTTAATGGGAGACTACAATCAAGATTAGAAATTTAGAGGCAATAAAGATGGTTTTGTCAGAACTGTGAGAAGCAACCTCAGTAGTGTAGTGGTTAGCGTGTTGGCAATTTAATGGGAGACTACAATCAAGATTAGAAATTTAGAGGCAATAAAGATGGTTTTGTCAGAACTGTGAGAAGCAACCTCAGTAGTTTAGTGGTTAGCGTGTTGGACTTGTCACAAAAATGTCGTTTCCTGATTACCTAAATGCAAATTGCTAAATTTTATGACTTGAAATGGACTCGCACCATCAACCTTCAGATCCGAAGTACAGCGCACTAACTATTACACACCACAGGTTACCAACTACCCCAAAAGATGGGTTAAGCTTATGAGAATCTATCAAGCATGCATAAAAACAACACGGGGAAAAAACCTGTACATTATGCATGCAAAATAGGTACCTACAAGTATAGGGTATGAACAAAACTTTCTTACCTGTTTCAATATATTATTTCGACATCCCACCTTCAAGAACACCCGGTACTCGACTGAAAATACTAAAATTCACCGTTTGATTCACAAAAAATTCACGTCACATTT
>NW_007388817.1:0-1653 GCF_000475195.1 Diaphorina citri | reverse complement strand
AGGTACATAGGTATTCTTTAACCACGATCGAATAAACTACGGACCAAAAAATTCCCGGAGGGACGGGCCCAGCTTGTTATTACTATTGTAATAATAAAGGAAGGACGGACTAAAAAACAAGAAGATTCGAGAGTCTAGTTAGCTTGGAGGGTAGCACGTCTACCTTGTAAGCTCTAGGTCGGGGACGGTTCTGGACGGGCCAAGTAGTCTTGTCTATAGTGTGTCCAGATCAATGTGGCAGTCAAAAAAATAGGCATTGTTGCCAAACATGTCACATGTGCAATGGTAGAGAATCTAGCCTGGGCCCAAAACAAATGGGATTGGATGCCCCCCCTGAGAACAACGGCCCTGTTTTTGGATCTCCGCAAAAATGAGTAATCGGACCCCGGGGATTTTTGACAAAATTTTGAGGGGGTGGGGGGCGGAGTTCCGTGTCGCAGGAGCAAGATTACCCAGAGCTCTCAACCGACGAATAATTACAAATATTTATCACGGAAAAAACGTTTGTGTTTTGTGCGGTGGTGATGGGGAAATGAAATATTTATAAAATAGCTCTCCCCCCCCTTTCTCCCCCTCTCCACTGCCACCCCTGCTCTCCCCTGGGAGATAATGGGAGGGGAGGGGAGGGAGATATTGAGTGAGATGCAAATTGTAAAACGTTTGTGTTTTGTGCGGTGGTGATGGGGAAATGAAATATTTATAAAATAGCTCTCCCCCCCCTTTCTCCCCCTCTCCACTGCCGCCCCTGCTCTCCCCTGGGAGATAATGGGAGGGGAGGGAGATATTGAGTGAGATGCAAATTGGGCGGCTCTTGACTCACAATCTCACAATGTTAAGGGAGAAGTTCTTGTTTTTAATTTCTTTTCTTCACTATTTCTTAATTTTTAAAAGCTTCAAGCAAATTTATACCTATACCTTTTTAAAATCAACTGTTGTTTCTTCCTTTGTCTGTATTACCTGTAAAGCGTAGTGCGCGATTGAAACAAATACAAAAGATTTTTTTTTTCTTTTTTTTTTCCAGTGTACGAGCACCGAATTTCAAATATGTATTCCTCAGCCGCCCTCCCAATTTTCAAAACGAGGCTGCAAATGTGAGGATTACAAAATGTCACTACATCATCCGACGATATTTGTAATTTTGTAATTTCTCGTCACAACTAATTTAATTAACAAAACCCTGGAACACAGAACTTTCGTACAAGAGCTAGCTTGTAATGGGAACACAGTGAATGTTGAGTTAAAGTAGGGAGCTAATGTGTTGACTCCCATCTAATAATCGCCTGTATTCAACCACTGTGAGGCCAGCCACTTACCATCTGGTAGACCTGACAGGTACACCTGATCAGGTCCGCCTGTCAGGTCTAACTGATAGTGTTTGTGCTCATCAGGTATCAGATAGACCTGACAGGCAGAGGTTTTCAGCCGTACCTGTCAGGTCTACCTGATAGTGAGTGGCTGGTGAGACCCAAACGGATAATGAGGATCGTCTTCCTTCTTCTTCTACTTCTTCTTTTCCTTCTTCCTCCTCCTCTTTTTTTTTTGTCCCCCTATCCTTGAACGATAACTGAACGTTATCAGTTCCCTTCTCTCTCTCTCTCTCTCTCTCTCTCTCTCTCTCTCTCTCTCTTTCTCTCTCTCTTTCTGTCTTGCTCT
>NW_007388816.1:0-1653 GCF_000475195.1 Diaphorina citri | reverse complement strand
AAAGGAGTGCAAGCAATAAGTTGACAAAGTTTCATAGCAATCAGATGAGCGGTTTGGCCAGGCATAAAGTTCAAACAAACACACACACAAACAAATATTCATTTTTATATATTAGATGTAAAAGGTACTGATAATATTACAGCTGATGTTCTGTCCCGTTTACCTGTATGTACTCCTTCTGATGTAGATTTAGAAGTTTCAAATAATATGTACTTGAACTTTGTTACTAATGATGTAGATTCAATTACGGATTTAGACATAGCAAATGAAATTCATAAAAGATAAGATTCTAAAATTAGTGTATTTATACATACTAAGTAGTAATTGGCCTGACAAGAAGTTTATTCCCAGTGAATTGTTACCTTATTTTCATAGGAAGGAAGAGTTAAGTGTTGAAAATGGTTTTGTGTGGGGCCATAGACTTGTTATACCCTTCAAATGTCAACCTTTCCTATTGAGGGAGCTTCATCTTCATTCTACACATTTTGGAGCTGTTGAAATGAAATCAATTGCTAGATCCTATATTTGGTGGCCAGAGCAGACAAACAAATATCAAATACCTATTACTAGTTCATGCAAGGAATGTTTAGAATGGAGTCATGGAGTGAAAACCCTCCCAAAAGTGTACTTAACTCTTGGCCAGTTCCTAAAGGCCCAGGTCATAGGATTCATATTGATTTTTTAGGTCCATTCCAAAATATGTCATTCTTTTTGATAATTGATACCTATTCCAAGTGGTTGTTTGTTAAAAGAGTTAAGGATTAACCCCTCCTCACTGTTTTTTAATTTTTTATTATTTTTTAAAGCTTTTTTTGTTAACATTTGAATCGGGCTGGTTTCACCACCACCCTACCTGCTCTAGTTCTTTTTAGGCAATTGTGATCATGTAGTTCATCTTTCTGAGGAGCAGCTATAAAAAAAAGTAATTAAGATTTATTAAAAATTCAGTCTCGAACAAACGAAAGCCTCATCTCTTCTTTGATCGAACGGGAACCACTCTTCATCCAAACCAGGATACTCCATCCTCGTATCCGAGGAAACTCCCGAAATAAATCGGGAGCGAGCCCCCCGGATACACATGCTTGCTGCCCTCATGATTGCTACTGTAATTCTGGCTCTCAACCAGCCCAAGGTTGCCCCCATCGTTTTTTTCCATCTTATTGAAAGCCTTTCCGACAGGGCACGAACAAAGCTAACCATTTGAGGAGCAAACAACCCATCAACAGAAGTAACTAATGGTGTAAGGAGTATTCTCAACTGAATGAAAACTTTCCCCACTCTCAGAGCTGCCATCATTAAGTTCGAGCAAAGCTCTGTCAACAACTGTATTCTCAAGATCAGCTGACAAAAATTCTCTATTGAAATCTGCTCACTAGACTGGGATCGGTGAATTTCTATGTCAATTTCATGTGTACTATTTTCTAAATTTAATAAAGTATATAGCTCTGACAAATTGACTTGAGTGCCTTATAGTCATGCTACATGTAAATAATCTTCTGCTCTTCTTTATATTAACATTTATAGGTAATGTGTTTTTTTAATTACATATAAAGGTATCTAGGTGATCATTATCTACTTTAATTTAGTCATAGTTATAATTATCTTGATTGTTCTATTCTGATAACCTGTTCAACATTGTATTTCTGGTTCTTT
>NW_007388815.1:0-1654 GCF_000475195.1 Diaphorina citri | reverse complement strand
TAGATGAGGTTTTAAATTTGAAGAGTCGAAAAAATGAGAAACTAGGGAATTTTTCTTTTTCTTCTACGACTTCTAGATCTCGATCGATTAAAAAAATGGGACTGTCTAGGAGTCCGGCATTTTTCTCCATTCTGATTGGAGCATACAGTGAGGTTAGGAAACACAACTAGCTCTGCACCAACTGGATAATAAAATGCAAAGTCAGCTGATTTCTTCTTCCATTTGCTAGTTCAAATGCTAATAATAATAAAAAAAGTGGATTTGTTGGAAAAAAAAGATGGCGACAAAAGGATACAAGTTTTTTTCTCTTCCAACAGAGGTGAAAAATTTTTCACTCCAATCCAAAAATATCCAAAACAAAAGGAGGGGAAGTGAATAATAAAATACAAAAAATGGACGAAATGGAAAATTTTTCACTTTTTTCCAACATTGCCACAAAATAAAATACGCGTATTGATTGATTTTTTTTTCTTCCTCTTGTAAACAAGTTAGATTAACAAAAAAAGAGGGGGAAAAAGAGATTTGATAGTAAATAAAAACGGAAGTCTTATCGTCCCGAAAGCGAAGAGAGAAGGAAGACAGGATAGGAGAAAGACAGCCGTTCCGAGAACAAACCTTATCTGTTTAGGATAAACTTCGCTCCGGGCGGGAATCAAACCCGTGACCCAGGGCTTACAAGGTTAAAATATTGAAATCTGTGGCATAGAGTCACTATTCAGCAAATTTATGGGAACAAAATTGACGGTGATGTATTTCGGTTTTGGTTCAACTACAGATCTGCAGCGCGGTCTGTTCCCCATACAACAGCAACAGAGGCCTCCCCAATGGTCCAACCAGACGGGCGGTAATCTGCTGATACGACAGGCGGTCCCACCTCTACAACAGCAGCAACATCCACAACAACAGGACTCACGTAAGTTAAATATCTTAACACATAACACATGTTTAGACTGCTGGGGTAAAGGGACTTTTTAGTCTCATTCGAGCAGGATATTCTACACATCTCTACTAATTCTCTATGTAAAGAAATTTTTGGACTGCAACCTGGGTGTAACCAGCCCTGGTACTCAGGAACAACTGTTGAGGTAAGTCCGCCCCTGATATAGAATGCTGAGGTCCCCTGTGGGCACCCCCTCCCCCCAACAGAACAGGGCCCTGGGCGGTATATCCCGACCCCTGGGTGTGACCAGCCCTGGTACTCAGGAACAACTGTTGAGGAAAGTCCGCCCCTGATACAGAATTGATCAGGATAGATTCAACCCTGTTTATTCCGACAGACGGACTGAAAAGTCTACCGTAGCGTAGTCTAAACAAGGTCTTATGAATAGAATAGAATATACCCTGTTTATATTGTCAGAATGAGACTGAAAAGTCCCTTTACTTCCGAGTCTAAACAAAGCATTATGCATTTGGTACAGAATAATTTTATAAATAAAAAAAATATTTGCTGAAATAAAGGGTTTTTTTTTTCATACGTCGTTGCTCCAGTCTATGTAAGAAATAAGTGAGAAACTATGCTAGGGTAGGGATAGCATAATGGGATGGATACCTTTTTCTAAGCTCGAAGTCTGAATCTAATAAAGCACTACTTATGCTTGTTTGAAAAACCAATAAATATTTCTTTCCCGTCCCCCTTCCAGACAAATGGTAGCCC
>NW_007388814.1:974-1654 GCF_000475195.1 Diaphorina citri | reverse complement strand
CTGTATTTTGTTTATCTGTTTTTAATAATAGGTATGTTACCTATCACCTATCGTACCTATGTACATATCGTACCTATTATGTTTACCTTTGGCAATTATGTTCGAGGATTTGCGATTATGTTCGCGGATTTGGCGATTATGTTCGCGGATTTCGCGATTTTGTTCGCGGATTTGGCGATTATGTTCGCGGATTTCTCGATTATGTTCGCGGATTTGGCGATTATGTTCGCGGATTTCGCGATTTTGTTCGCGGATTTGGCGATTATGTTCGCGGATTTCTATTTCGCGATTATGTTCGCGGATTTCGCGATTATGCTCGCGGATTTCGCGATTATGTTCGCGGATTTCGCGATTATGTTCACGGATTTGCGATTATGTTCGCGGATTTCGCGATTATGTTCGCGGATTTCGCGATTATGTTCGCGGATTTCGCGATTATGTTCGCTCATTTCGCGATTTATTTCGCGATTTTGTTCGCGGATTTTGCGATTATGCTCGCGGATTTCGCGATTATGTTCGCGAATTTGGCGATTATGTTAGCGGATTTCGCGATTTTGTTCGCGGATTTGGCGATTTTGTTCGCGGATTTGGCGATTATGTTCGCGGATTTGGCGATTATGTTCGCGGATTTTGCGATTATGCTCGCGGATTTCGCGATTATGTTCGCGCATTTGGCGATT
>NW_007388814.1:0-816 GCF_000475195.1 Diaphorina citri | reverse complement strand
GGATTTCGCGATTATGTTCGCGGATTTCGCGATTATGTTCGCGGATTTCGCGATTATGTTCGCGGATTTCGCGATTACATTCGCGGATTTGGCGATTTTGCTCGCGGATTTGGCAATTTTGTTCGCGGATTTCGCGATTATGTTCGCGGATTCGCGTCCCGAATCGACATTTTGGATATTTGGCAAGCCTAGGTATAAATCGTATGAAGCCAACAAACAGGGAGAGGAGAAAAATGGGGGAGGGGAGGATAAAAATAGGAAGGAGGGGGAAGAGAAAAATATGGAGGAGGAGATAAAGGGGGGGAAAAAGAGCATGAGGTCTCAAAAGGACCTGAATAAAAACCTTCCAAGCCCATCACATCATACAAAGGTAGGTATATAAATCCATTGAAGCCAAGGAGGGAGGGAATATGGGGGGGGAGGAAAAAGTAGGGAGGGAGGAAGGGGAGGTATCAAGGACCTGAATAAAAACCTTCCAAGCCCATCACATCATACAAAGGTAGGTATATAAATCCATTGAAGCCAAGGAGGGAGGGAATATGTGGGGGAGGAAAAAGTAGGAAGGGAGGGAGGAAGGGGAGGTATATTTTTGAGTACAAAACGTGTTATTTCTCTCCCTTTTTCCTCCGCCAAAGCGTATTTTTCCGTCGGAAAAATATAATTGACTTTTAAATTTTATATTATTTTTCAATAAAGAGGATAAGCGCTTCCTGTCTATTTTGGATGGGGAAACATGAACATGTGTATATTTATGACGTATGTTACGGCCAAAGGACGAATCGCGCTATACAAATCAGACTCGATATAATTATAATC
>NW_007388813.1:0-1654 GCF_000475195.1 Diaphorina citri | reverse complement strand
ACGCGCTCCCTGACATGTCCCACAGAGCAGCATAATAGGCATAACTTTGAACCGCCGCCATTTTGAATCAGGATGAAACGTGATAATTTCAAGTAGCCTATGTCACCCGGAGTACTTTTCTTAAAACCACAAAAAATTTCATCAAAATCGATCGAGCCGTTTTGACGTGAAAAGAGCACAACCAAAGGTCTATTTAGCGTGACAGACAGACATACCCACAGACAGACAGACAGACAGAATTTTTTTAATGTGATTTTTGGAATCGTGGAATGCATAAGGAGTAAGAATAACTAAAAATTTCACGATTCTAAGCAATGTACAGACAAATCTACAATTTTATTTATATAAGATAGATATTGCCGCAAGGATGGTTCTTTTCTGCTTAATGTTCTTCTTCGTACTCGCACCTACCTTTATAGAGGATGCATAAGGAGTAAGAATAACTAAAAATTTCACGATTCTAAGCAATGTACAGACAAATCTACAATTTTATTTATATAGATTGCCTCAAGGATGGTTCTTTTATGCTTAATGCTCTTCATAGTAGGTACTCGTACCTACCTTTATACCTTGTTAATAGAATACCTACTAACTTAACTTATTCTATAAGTACTACGGATTATCAAATTGTTAAACTTTAGACTACTTTAGATAATTGGGTCAGAGCTTATCATAGGTGTACAGGTGTACGTACCCTAAAACTTTAATATAATTTAATATCCTTTGGTGCATGTAGGTACCTGATACTTTAATATCCTTTTAGACTTTAGCTTTAGATTGGGAGGAAGTGAAATATGGAGAAGAACATGGATTGTAAGAAAGAAGGCAGGATAGGAGAAAGCCAGCCTTTCCGAGAAAGAATCTTATTTGTGTTTAGAATCCGCCCCGGACCGGAATCGAACTTGCGACCCAGCGCCTACAAGGCAGACACACTATACTTCAAGGACTCCAAGGTAACTTGGCTGGCTGGCTTATTTCTATTTCTGTTGGGAGTTATTGAAATGGTGCTCTAGCTTCTACGAATCTATTGACATGCTGCGAATGATGGGCAAATAAAAGATCCTTGTTTGATAGATACCTACACACTAACATACACGCTTACACAAATACGCTTACACGCTACAAGTTACAAAAGCTACAGGTTACAGGGTGTAATGACATGGAGTTCATTTAACCTTTGCCATGTGTCAGAGGATTGACACCAATATTTTATACAGTGTGGAAGCAAAAGATTATAACATATTGTCCAATCTATGCGAATTTTGTTTCTCCTTCTCTTTTTGTTAGCTTCACGAAGGTAGGTACGTGTTTCTAGACTAATTTTAACTTGTAAATATTGTATAGTAAGTACATACAGGGTGTCCCCTACATGAAAATTCTTTAAAAATAACTTATTTTTTTGCAAATTTGTTTCTGAAACCCCCTGTAGGTTGAATGCATAATACGTCCTTTAACGTATTCTGTAAATACCGTATTCATTTTTATTACACGTAAATAATATTTACATATTTTACTACCTATTTACCTACTTATACATAGGTAGTTACACAGTAGCACAGTACCTACACTTTGTACGCGTGTGGAGGTACTTATGTAATATGTAGGTATAGGTACCTATATAATTTGTTGTTGAATATTTACCCCCCCCCCCCCT
>NW_007388812.1:0-1654 GCF_000475195.1 Diaphorina citri | reverse complement strand
ACCACAGGTTGCTGGACTGTGCAGACATTCCGTTTGTGGTATGCCGTGAGGTCGACTAGGTTGAGCTTAACCTATTCTGGATTGAAAGTTCTGCTGATCTGCGCCCTCTCTTCCTTTCAGTAGGTAATTCAGTCTTTTTCCTTTTATTGTCGTATTTTGTAGACTCGTACAAGCTCAACACATAGGGCTGTTTTCCCCTACACCTAAGCCTCCAAGGGGGCTTTTTCTGTACGACGAGACGGCCGTATTTAGGAATACAGATTTTCGCTCTCAAGTCAGACTGAAGTAAATTTTGGCCAGTCAAATGTTTGGCGTTGATGCGTTGATTAAGGTTGGTGACTTGCCAGCCTAGTTAGCTTAGTTGGTGGTCCGAAGAAGCTAATTTTAGCTAATTAGTGTGCAAGTACACTAATTGTATAGCTAATTCGTCACCTCTAAGCGGGAGGTGAGTTTTGGTAGCCGGCCCATGTGTAAATAAGCCTTAATCGGTTGCGATTAAGGCTTATATGGTGGTCTAATCTATTTAAAGCTTTTTCAAAGAGGTTTCATAGAGGGGCCTCAACAACAGAGGTGTTACCGTCCCGAAATCGAAGAGAGAAGGAGGATAGGTAGCATAAGAGAAAACCAGTCAGTCCGAGAACGAATACTATCTGCTATCTGTGTAGGAGACAGTTCACTCCGGGCGTTAAAGGTACCCCCGACTTAGCGTTTACAAGGCAGACGCGCTACGTTCTTGGTGGTCTAATCTATGTAGTAGCTTTTTTAAAGAGGTTTCATAGAGGGGCCTCAACAACAGAGGTGTTATCGTCCCGAAATCGAAGAGAGAAGGAAGATAGGTAGCATAAGAGAAAGCCAGTCAGTCCGAGAACGAATACTATCTGCTATCTGTGTAGGAGACAGTTCACCCCGGGCGTTAAAGATACCCCCGACTTAGCGTTTACAAGGCAGACGCGCTATGTTCCAAGCTAACTAGGCTGGCTGTAGCACGTTTATGCCCACTGAACGGAAGAGGAGGCATCTCTTGCGATACGACTACAACTCGTATGGCGACAGCCTGGTTGGATGAACTAACCACAGGTTGCTGGACTGTGCAGACATTCCGTTTGTGGTATGCCGTGAGGTCGACTAGGTTGAGCTTAACCTATTCTGGATTGAAAGTTCTGCTGATCTGCGCCCTCTCTTCCTTTCGTGTGGTATGCCGTGAGGTCGACTAGGTTGAGCTTAACCTATTCTGGATTGAAAGTTCTGCTGATCTGCGCCCTCTCTTCCTTTCAGTAATTCAGTCTTTTTCCTTTTATTGCCGTATTTTGTAGACTCGTACAAGCTCAACCCATCACATAGGGCTGTTTTCCCCTACACCTAAGCCTCCAAGGGGGCTTTTTCTGTACGACGCGACGGCCCTATTTAGGAATACAGATTTTCGCTCTCATCTCAGACTGAAGTAAATTTTGGCCAGTCAAATGTTTGGCGTTGATGCGTTGATTAAGGTTGGTGACATTTTGTCCACTTTTTGGGGGAATTCGGAATCCGCCGAACAAGATAAGGAAAGTCGTGTAATGTCCACCTCCACACCGGATTTTTCGGTCTAAAATTCTAGAAACAGCAAATAACACCTCAACTTTACTTTGTTAAAAGCCTCAGAAAAGTCAATGTA
>NW_007388811.1:0-1654 GCF_000475195.1 Diaphorina citri | reverse complement strand
AACTCAACCTAGCAGTCCAGGTAATATTGAAAATGCAAATTTACAACTAAACATCATCCAAGTTCCAATAGCCAGCCTGCCGCCTAGGTAGCTTGGAAAGTAGCATGTCTGCTTTGAAGGCAGTAGGTCACAAGATTTGTTCCCAGGCAAACATCCTAAACAGTTTGTTCTCAGAAGAGCTGGCTTACTCTTATCCTGCCCTGCTCTTGCCAATTTTGGGATGATGAGAACACCTTTGTTATAGTTCCCTTTATGAATCTTCTCTAGAAAATGAGAAGCTTCCATATACTTTACTGGAGAGCACTGCATTGAAATTTTGGTAATTATGCAGAAGTCAAGTCCGTGGAAAAGAAAAACTCCTTTTTGTATTTAACCTAACCCTATAATAACACTAATCACAGCTCTAATTGTGAAAATTCCTTCTTGCATGGTAAGAATAGCAAATCCTATAGGTTCCATTTTCCAAAGAAAAACGAAGGAAAGGACAGCGTTCCTCTAATCGCTTGCCACAAGTGTTTTTATTTAGATTTTTATTGGTTATCATCAGTGACGGGATTTCTGGATTACTTTGTATCTCGGTTCTACTGTATGATTTATTTTTATAACCATTTATTTATGCTTATTGTTTTTTTTTTTTTTTTTTTTTTTTTTTTACTAGGATTTTTGGTGTTTACAAGGATACAAGAGGGTACAAGGACGCCCTATTTGGTGACTACCAATAATATTGTTACAGAAACATCTACCAAACAGAAGGTATTTTGAGGAAGAAGATGTAGATACCAAAGTATTTTGAAACCTCTTTTTTTTTCAAATAGGACTGTTGTGATGACAGGACCAATCTACAGCATAAGTACTTACTACCTACTTAACCAACCTAAGAAATGAAGACTTAGGAGGCAACCAGAGATTTGAGTGGCACTGATCCTATTTGATTTTTTTTTTCTTTTTTGTGTTCATCAGGTCAAAAACTTTTATGATACACTATTAATATTTTCAGTTATGCTATCCCTATTATCTCCTTAATCTAGGGCTTAATGTCACACTTACAATCTCCTGAGGAGCAATAGAGGTCATTGTCTTCCTCAATAGTTTGCCGAGAAGCATTGTCTCTAAAGGCAACCGCCTGGAAGGCAGAGATCCAGTCGATCATATCATCCTGACTATTAGACGAGAAGTGATGAGTGTTGGTTTTGGTTATCACCTGGAAATAATGAAATAGAAGTAAGTCTAGGCATGTAGTTATATTTGGATTTTGAACTTTTTGTTTGACAAATTCTTGAAAGGAAATTAATTATGACCAGTACAACAGACACATCTTGGACGATTGTTAAAGGAAGAAAAAATAAGTTTAAATCTTATCGTCTGTAAATGTACCTAAGTAAATAAGAAATATAAAATGGAGCCCAGTTATAATTTCATTTATTTTCTTTAATCAGTAGGTACTTAGATCCCAGTATTTGTTCTAAAATCTTATCGTCTGTAAATGTACCTAAGTAAATAAGAAATATAAAATGGAGCCCAGTTATAATTTCATTTATTTTCTTTAATCAGTACTTAGATCCCAGTATTTGTTCTGTATCTCAAGTTATAATTACTAAAGGTTTTTATAACTAACACAGGTATTTAAAATTTAAACAGGGATTTAAAACCTTTC
>NW_007388810.1:0-1655 GCF_000475195.1 Diaphorina citri | reverse complement strand
TTTTTTTTTCGTTGGAGTTTTGGACATGATAAAGTATACGTGATATGGTATAATTTTCATAGATGAAGACCATTTTACATAGGTAAGGATGGAAACTCCCGAGACTTGTATTGTTATCTCAAGTGATAAGTAACAAGTTTGTGTTATCAACTGTGCTAGTGGTTCTGTGAACTCTAGTGAACAGAGTTCCTTTTATGTAATGAACATTTTGCCCAATTTTATCCAAATCGTTGTTCGATTATACTTACTATTATTTTTAGCGAAACAGACGTATAGACAAACTAGATACAATATCGTCAACTTGGAATGCTTTTGGTTTGTTGAATCAAGGAGACTACAAAGTGTTCGTGTCTTGCAGTATTGTAACAAATTCAAATACAATGCGAGCAAGCAACAGTTTACACTATGCTTTTTGCAATGCAAGATGACAGTGTTCCTAAATATAATACATATGTACCGACTACCGAGGTATTATTATGTTAAGGCGATCTCTTCCTGATCCCTTGTGTGCTGCGTCCATTTTACCACTATGTACTGAGTTTTTCAATGAACTGTAGAACGAGGGGCCCCTACCGGAATCCTGAAGGTCCAATGATAAAAGTTCCATGATTGAATTTCTGACGAATTTCATCAAAATCAGAAAACCCGTTTGAGATTAATGTAAAAACAGACAGACTAATGACTAACTAAGTGAAAAGGTGGGTAAAAAAAGATGCAGGTTCTGTATAATTGCATTATGTTTGCTTTCCTTTGCTTTGCTTTACCTAACCTCTCTTCACTCGGAACGGGCTCTAATGCGCATACCTATCGTCTGAAGTTACATTTCCTTAGGTTTCTCAAGGCAGAGTAGGTAAATTCGGAACGGGCTCTAATGCGCATACCTATCGTCTGAAGTTACATGTCCTTAGGTTTCTCAAGGCAGAGTAGGTAAATTCGGAACGGGCTCTAATGCGCATACCTATCGTCTGAAGTTACATGTCCTTAGGTTTCTCAAGGCAGAGTAGGTAAATTCGGAACGGGCTCTAATGCGCATACCTATCGTCTGAAGTTACATGTCCTTAGGTTTCTCAAGGCAGAGTAGGTAAATTCGGAACGGGCTCTAATGCGCATACCTATCGTCTGAAGTTACATGTCCTTAGGTTTCTCAAGGCAGAGTAGGTAAATTCGGAACGGGCTCTAATGCGCATACCTATCGTCTGAAGTTACATTTCCTTAGGTTTCTCAAGGCAGAGTAGGTAAATTCGGAACGGGCTCTAATGCACATACCTATCGTCTGAAGTTACATTTCCTTAGGTTTCTCAAGGCAGAGTAGGTAAATTCGGAACGGGCTCTAATGCGCATACCTATCGTCTGAAGTTACATGTCCTTAGGTTTCTCAAGGCAGAGTAAATTCACTGATAATCGGTACAGATGCATATTGGTACAATCATATTCATAGCTCATACACACATCTCTAGATACTAGGCTCTAGGATGAGCTGTTTCCTCATTACATTACATTACATACTTGTGATATGAGAGGACAATATATGGAGATTCAGAACAGATATACGCATAATATCCAAGAATAGTACTGTACGGGGCAGTTGGCTCAAAGTCAATTTAAAGATTTTAAAGCCATTTCGAGATTGTTTGAGAGAGAAACTGGTTTATTTA
>NW_007388809.1:0-1655 GCF_000475195.1 Diaphorina citri | reverse complement strand
TGGTAAAAATTAAATCAATCAGAGAGGAAAGTAAAAAAAAAAGGTAAAGAGAGAAAATTAAATACTAATATTAACTTTAGCTAATGTCCCTACCTTCCTAATTCTATAAAAATACTAATTACTTACTTACATGTCTAAAGAAAAATAATAATAATAATAATAATAAAAAAAAAATATTAACTACCTAACTTAGTCTATAAGCAAGCGTTCTAACCGGAATACCATGTATTCAGGTCCATGAGAGGAGAATTAAAAGCAGGATTGAGCTGTCCATTTAACATATTCGCACCTCTCTCTACAGCTTCTTGAATATACATCATCTCCAAACAACACAATTTCCGCCTTGAGCTGTCCATTTAACATATTCGCACCTCTCTCTACAGCTTCTTGAATATACATCATCTCCAAACAACACAATTTCCGCCTTTTATTTCTTGGTCAAGGACATATTAATTTTGGGCTTGCTGAATGAGTATTCCTACATCAAGGAAAGGCTTTTGGAAGAAGGTGATAAAAAGTCATTGAATGAAATCTTTGAACTTGGGGATGTCAAGTTGGACAAATGCACTGACATGGCTAAAAACCTGGAAGTGTCTCGTCAGAGAATGTCATTCTTAACTGATGAGCAGTCACATGTTAATCAAGTGTCACATAGAAATTCTCGGAACTTTGAAACAAGGTCTCAGTCCCAGTCCACTCGTAACTTTGATACAAGGTCCCAGTCTCAGTCCAGGTCAGACAGATTTAATTCTAGATCCAAGTCTAGGGCAGATTCAAGATCCCGTTTCCAATTCAATCAATTTATTCCCCCCATGTAGTAGAGACACATTGGACATGTCAAAACTATGACCAGTGGTGGACATATGTTGGTCAACATGGGAGTCTGGACCTCTCAGATGTTCAGACACCCTTGTACCAATAGACCTCATGGTCATACCTATATACATGGCATCACAGTCAGCACACTTGATTGAGTAGATGCCGCTTTTCTTATCTATGTCCGACCTAGGTTTATTGTTAATCAGAAATTTGCCTGTCGTTTTATCATTATAAAACGCTGGTTGGATTCCTACCTTCTTGAACTCTTCACCAATTTTGAGGCAGTCCTCGTTTAGATACCTACAAATGTCACAACTGTGGAAGATTGAATCATTTCGCTTCTCAGTGCAGGCACAAGAAGATAAAGTCAGTGGAGAAATATTATTCCGAGGAAGAATTTTTTGTCGGAAATATTGACATCCAAGATGATTCTCAAGTCTGGGAAATCCCAGTAGAAGTATCGATGCATGATGTCACTCTCAATTAACAAACTACTTCTCAAATCTACAGGATGTCTACAGTAAGTTCAGGTTCCCTGCTAATAAAATCTATAACATGGATGAGACTGGTGTTCAAACCACTCCGAACAACCTACCAAAGCATGTGGCTCCGGTTGGAAAGAGAGACGTTTAGATACCTTATTTTCCTCCAATTCAGGTCTAAATCCTTGGGAACTTTCATGTATATTTTCTCCCGTCTTTGTTTTTTTAATTTTTTCGCAGTAAATGGTTTATTTCAGATTGGGAATATCCGTTATTTTTTGCTATTAGGTGTATGGTACCTAATTCTTTCAAATAATTTTCCAAGGACATAGGTATCGTTACGAGTCTATGTAA
>NW_007388808.1:0-1655 GCF_000475195.1 Diaphorina citri | reverse complement strand
ATTTATTTATTTATTTATATTTATTAGAGTGTGCCAACATACTAGAACATGTTATACGAATAGATACGAATATACGAATAGATATACGAATAGATACGACACCAGGTAGTCCTGCGTCATACCGTTATACGAATATACGAATAGATATACGAATAGATACGACACCAGGTAGTCCTGCGTCTACGCCGCAGGACTACCTGGTGTCGATGTCTGCAACAACGTCACCAGCCAAAGGCCATCAACCCCCCTCAGCAACAGCGACAATCATCAAATTTTCCACTTCGGAGCAGCCATCTCCTGCCTCCCTGCTCCGTTTACTACTACTCATGGCAGGAATTGATACCGTAGAAATTTGATGACTCGCTGCCTGCTGCTACAACAACAACAACAACAACAACAACAACATACGAATAGATTTGATTTTCCCCCAAAACTCGTATCACTCTACTTGTATCTAGCTATTTTATGGGAGTTTTTTTTTTATCCTCCTTCATAGATCCTAGTGTCTCTTGCTAATATACTGATGCTCGGAGTACTTGCTTATTACAGCGGTACCTAGTGCAACACATAATGGTGTTGGTGATAAGCCATCATAACCTCATGCATTATATTTAAATTACTTACCTACATCTTAAAGGCATACTGCAACTACTAACTATACATATTACATTCATACATTAATTTAGTTTGTAAGCTCATTTAATGCAGACTAGGTAACTAAGCAGATTTTTTGTAAGGAATATTATCCAATTGAATGTGGAGTACCCTTGGAATGTGTAGTGCCTCAAAACATCACCTTGATGAAGTTGAACTTGTGTTTTCTGCTTTTTTTTCAAGAAGTTGAAAAAAGTGCACAATATACAAGGTGATTTTATAGTAACACGTGCAGGTATCCCAAACATCAAAAGTCGCAGGATGATCTGGCGTGGCGCAAGATTCACAAGTTGGTTATTACAACTTTACAGACAGATGATATTCATCTGCAAGTAAACAATCACATCTTTCCTAGATCATTTCATCAAAGCATTCCACCACTATGTGAGATATCCCATTGAATACAATAAGTGATCCCATACTAATTGTCATGTGTATTACAAAATAACCTCTCGTAAAAGCAAATGGGCTCAAAATGTATCTAATTCCATCATAATGAACTCGATACAATTGTTAGCGTCGAGTTTTCCGCTCCATGAAAATTCTTCGGTGTAGCAAATTCTCTCGGCTTAATACCGAGCTCAAATCAAATTAGAGTCTGTACAACCAATGTTCTATATCTATTACATTGTGATCTTTTTTCTAACCTATTTAAAAAAAAAAAAAAAAAAAAAAAAAAAAAAAAAAAAAACATGAACAGTAATAAAATAATACTCATATCTAATAACTATGTCTAAGGACCTAGGTATTAGAAGTTATTTTATGCAATTATTATCAAGCAAGTTACAGGGTGGGTGGTGGTAAGTTTTCAAAACATGTACTCGTATACGATTCTGGCTTTTCCCCGTCTCATGCAGACTAAATATTTAAATGTAGGTATTAGGTACATTTTTTGTCTATTTGTCTTCCGTAGGACGCAGGACGGCGCGGTGCTCAGCACTACCCATCAGTAGATTTCTAGACTAAGCTAAGTTTCCTAACAAGTTCACCATAATATGTGG
>NW_007388807.1:0-1655 GCF_000475195.1 Diaphorina citri | reverse complement strand
TGGCCTAACCTATTTTCTGGAATAGCTTCAAGTGTGACACAAGAAAATGGAAGTCAAAGGGGTGTCCTATAAAAATTAAGAAGCTTTCTGAAGGTGAGCAAAGGAACAATAAAACACTACAGATAACCCTCTAAGGTGAGTATAAAACATAAACTAACCAACCCTGCTAGCTGGCATTTTTTAAAAGGCTTCTGCTCTGAAAGAACAAACCTCACGTTCTTCCCAGTTCACTGTGGTTTAGGACAAGCTCCAGAACCACACATTGATAAACCTAACCCTATAATAACACTAATCACTGCTCTAATTGTGAAAACTCCTTCTTGCGTTTAACCTAACCCTATAATAACATTGGTCACTGCTTGTTTGTGCCAGTTCCTTTGGTAGCAATATTGCACGGACGTGAATTCTGCACAAGTACCAAAAAGGATCAGTATTCCTAAGTAGGTACCTAGCCCACCTAGAGACTTAGGTGTAGGGATTGATGGTCCCAAAGGTGTCGACCCAGAGGCCCCAGGCAAAATCTTGCAGGAGGGGAGGGGCTCCCTTTTTCCCTTCTTCCTCTTTCTCACTTTGATTTGTCCTAGGTTCTATCCCTCTCTTTTTCCCTCCCTTTTCTTCTCATCCCCTCTTTTCTCTTCCTCTCTTTTTAGCTGTCATGTCCGCCACTCACGCTCAGAATGTCTGACAAACCTAGAATGACATCGACAATACCTTATTTCAACCTATAGGTACCTACTCAAAGACCTTAGCTGTTCACGCTCAGAGACTGTCTCACAGACCTAGACTTACCTGGGCCCTAGGCTGTCAGGCAGTCATAACGTTACCTGCCTCGGTGGTGTAGTGGTCAAGGCGTTCGCCTGGTAAACAGGAGGGCGTGGGTTCAATCTCAGTCGAGGTATGGAATTTTATCCTCAATGAAATTTGAGAATTTGACCACAATAATAGTAGTAGCCTACTGTAAAGGGACTTTTCAGTCCTATTCGAGCAGTATAAATAAGCACTATTATTATTATTATTAACGTGTGTGGCGAAAAAAGCTCGAGAGCTAATTCTGAAGCTTTTACCGCCAGGTACTTTCCGACTGTCTGACAGACCGCGAATGGCTGGCATTAGCTTTTACCGCCAGGTACTTTCCGACTGTCTGACAGACCGCGAATGGCTGGCATTAGGTTTTAGGTATACGTATACTGTAACAAACTCTCCCTAAAAAAAACCCCCTATAGTTATGCTGTAGTCATCGTATGTATGAAGGTAACACATCGAAAGTACCATTGCGTTTTGCGTGTTTTTTTAATAGGCCCTTAAAATAATTATTGTATTCTTATTAGATAAATATTGTGATAGAAATTAGTGTCCGCCCTACACTTGGAGTTAGACCACGCTACGCCACTGATTAGGTATACGTATACTGTAACAAACTCTCCCTAAAAAAAAACCCCCTATAGGTGTGCTGTAGTCATCGTATGTATGAAGGTAACACATCGAAAGTACCATTGCGTTTTGCGTGTTTTTTTAATAGGCCCTTAATTTCTATTTCATTGTTAAAATGTGATATACCTACGTAGAGGAACGAGTTAGTGTAGGTAGTACTCAGCAGAAGTAGGTAGAAGTACCCGTAGTGTGGTTTTTAAGGGGTTTAGGATAAAAAAAAGATA
>NW_007388806.1:0-1655 GCF_000475195.1 Diaphorina citri | reverse complement strand
TTTTTTAAGATAAAGCATAATTGATAGACCCCTACAAGATTATCAAGTGGTTAATCTCGCTTGAGGAGCGTGGTACGTTCGCCTATATGCCTATAAGTACTTGAGATAAACATGCGATTATACCTACTCCATTCAATACCTTGTTAAACGCGTTATCATTCAAGATAAAACCTTCAGACAATGACCTGCCTTGTCTTAATAACTTGAAAGTAATTCAATAACTTAGAAATGTCGAAAATAAAGAAAGAGAAAAATCGATATTCTCAGAAAGCCTATGATGATGTTTGTTTTTGATAGAGTGAGGCCGTTATTGAAATGAGGGCCCCATTTCACGATCAATTCTGGACTCTCGACTTTTCACTCCAATCGCAGAAAATTTTGAGAAGCTTTCCTTGGGTAGTGATAGTGATATAGTCGCCCCTGTTGATGATCTCAGAGTCCCCCTTCAACCACGCCACTAATGGCTTGGGTTCCAAAAATAGCATAGTTTGAATTTGGTACCTACCTCTATAGTCTGTCTCTCTGAGCTTGGTAATGTTAAGGAAAATTCTCAATTCTCTGCCTTGTGAGAGTGAGAAGTTTTCAATTTTCCTCAAAAGGCTTGTCGCCAAATAGGGGTTAAAATTCAAACACAATACATTAGAAATTTAGTGACCAGTTACCTACTCTTCACATTAACCTCATGCATTAGTGGTGCTGAAAAATCCAGTAGCACGTGATTGCCCAGATGCTCACCTATCCGAACATCAATCACGCGCGACGACGCGACGTTATCAAACCCACAACCTCGCGCTCACAAGACAGACGCGCTGCTCTAAACAGTCCAAACTAAGGCTGGTCTCACATTTCATGCGTCGAAGCTCTTCTCGTTGACAGCGGCCTGCTTTCCGGACTCGATGGCGACCACTTTCGTAAGTGAAAATCCTTTTTTTGGTAGAGATTTTTTTAAAGAGGTGTGATAAAGGGATTTGATATAGATTGTCATAGGTAATAATCTTACGGGGTATTGAGGCGAAAGCCGACAGGTGCCCCCTTTCAATCGCCCACCAGGAGTGGATGGAGGGACTTAAAAAGGTAATAATCCGACCTCTCGATTTTAACAAGCAAATTAATCCAAAATAGCCTCTCCCTGCCCGAATGGGGACGGAAAAAGCCTGCAACACGCTAATGCCCAGATAGTCACCCATTGGGGTACTAACCACGCTTAATGTTGCTTCAGTGAACTATTGAGAACTGGTGCATTCAACCTGCTATCGCCGCGCCGCTGGTTTTATTTCGTGTTGACTTAGGCGAGTAGCTACGAACTCTTGACATTTTCGCGCCTCCCGGCACACTTGATGTTCAATAAAATTTGAAGAGCTAAGAGACCCATAACTGTAGAATCTATAGATTGGCATATAACTGTACAATACATAGAAGTATAGATCGATCATGAAATGCAAGTCCACCTGCTTCTCATCAGCTTATGTACCCTGTTTAGAGGCCCTTTCGCTTCAAATGACCTTGAATTTCCCTCTAAACTCTAATGCAAAGCGATTTAAAAGCGTACTGATAAACTTACACATTTATGAATTATTTATTTATTTATTTCATTTATCAATTTTTATTACAGGCGGCGTTGGAAGTGTTCTACGGATTGGGCTACATTGTCGGAC
>NW_007388805.1:0-1655 GCF_000475195.1 Diaphorina citri | reverse complement strand
CTACTGCTGGAGTAAAGGGACTTATCAGTCCTATGCGAGCAGTATAAATTAGCACTATTATTATTATATAGGTAGGTAAGGTACCTACATAGGTAGGTAGATAGGTACCTACATAGGCAGGTACCTACATAGGCAGGTACCTACATAGGTAGATACCTACGTAGGTAGTGTTTACATAAAGTGGAACTTTGAGCAGGGATGTTTGGTATGTGGAGATCAAGAGAGAGAGAGAGAGAGAGAGAGAGAGAGAGAGAGAGCTAATAATTGAATTGAGCCCTTCAAATCCAAATTTTAAATTCATTTCTTTATCCATCAAAAGTTTCCTGAAGAATTCAGATTATGTGCTGAGACTATACTAAGAATTTGAAGGAGATTGGTAGGTATGCAGTGACTTTGAGGAAATATTAAAATAACCATCTAAAGCTCTTTTTTTAGAGCTTTGATAGAGGGAAATGCAACTGCTAAGGTCTTATGCCAGCCGTTCCGAAAACGAAGCTTTTTTTTCTTTTGGATAAAATACGCCACGAGCAGAAATAGAATCTGCGACCTATGTAGCTCTTACAAGGCAGACACGCTACCAACCAAGCTAACTATTAGTAATTAGGCTGGCTTAAAAAAAAGTTTTTTTTAATAAGAGGTTTGACAGAGGGAACTGTAACTGCTGAGGTCTCATCGTCCCGAAAGCGAAGAGACGAGGAAGACAGGATAGGAGAAAGCCAGCCGTCCGAGAACGAACCTTATCTGTTTGGGATAAAGTTCGCCACGGGTGGAAATTGAACCCGCGACCTAGGGCTTACAAGACAGGCTCGCTACCGCTACCAACCAAGCTAACTAGGCTGGCTTCCAAAGTTAAAAATCAATCACAGTTGAGTCTCTGATTAAGGCCCCGGCCATAAATGTGAAAAAAAAAAAATGAAAAATCGTTTTTATCCTGATGGGATAATGTTCGTTCTCGGAACGGCTGGCTTTCTGCTATCCTGTCTTCCTTCTCTCTTCGATTTCGGGACGATAAAACCATAGCAGTTACAGTTCCCTCTGTCAAACCCCTTTCGTTGAAAAGTTTGGACTCCTTTCAAAAATTTGAATCAATCATTAGTGCTGAATCTTTTCCTATTCCCCTGGCAGCTATTTGTCTGTGGAGGAGCCTTATAAAATCTCTGTATACAGTATGTTCCAGAAGTCCTGTTAATACAAAAAACTCTGTATACAGAAGTAGTATATGTCTCAGAAGTCCTGTAAGGTAGGTACACCTTACGGGACTTTTGGAAGGTTAGGAATTTTTGAATTCTGATTGATCCTAGAATTAGCAAAAGGCATAGGTACTTAAATATGGTCCATCTCACAAGTGTAAAAATATGGGCTCCCATTTGAAAATAATGTAAAAAAAATATTGGTTCTCGTTTGAATTTCTCGAGAAATGCATGGCCATTTTTATTCAAAAAGGTACCTCTTTCCATAGTTGAACCAGGTTTTTAATACCACCTCTGAATGGGCCAAATGCCCTTTCCTATTCCTAAGGTCGCTCAGAATTCAAAATTTCTTAGCTGTTCAAAAGATACAGGGGCACCTTACAGGAATTACAGGACTTCTAGAGGACCTGCAGACAGCAAACGCCAAAGGAGTGGCCGTGGCCACCTATACTGGAGACACAAGAT
>NW_007388804.1:0-1656 GCF_000475195.1 Diaphorina citri | reverse complement strand
AATCAAACTCAATAGGTATACCTAGCTGATCGTAATAATATCTACTTTCTTTACAACATTTTATTACACGAAACGAAAGTAGGTAATTAGGTAGGTCTGGTATGGAATGAAAAAACTTAGGTACAATAATAAAACTTACCTACCTATAGGTACCTATTTATTATATTATTATTTCTTATAGGTACCTAACTTTTACAAATCTTCAATAGTGAACGAGCTACAAGGCGTCTTGTAAACGGTCCTTTTCGCCCACAGAGGTACATGACCTCTCTGTGTTTATCAAGTTGACCGCCAATGGCGCGAAATTTTAAATTTTTGAAAATATTTATGTTATGAACTGTGAGGAAAAAAGTTAAATAAGTTAATTACCTAACTAATAATTAACTGTGGTTTTTATTACAACAGTGTTTTCTGAAGCAGGAAACACATTTTGTAGAATTGAATTTCATTACCAATCAGTATATTAGAAGTCTGAGTACACACGTAGGTAAGTCCCTATTGCTGATACTGCTGATAGGCCTCTTGATAAAAAAAAAAAAAATCTCTAACTCTCAGCAAACGAAAATGTTCTTTGACATTACCTACCTACCTAATTACTTACTCATTTCGTGACAATGAAAGAATGAAACACCTGATGGGTAACAATGGGTAGGTACATGAGACCTTTTATCTGTGTCTTAGCATGTCCAGTCTGAAGTATGTCCCTTGCCAAATGGGTGCGAAAAGAGAATACCTAGTTCCTAACTTCGTTTCGGGGTCAGAGCTCATTCCTTCTTGTTGTGAGTTTTATCCAATTTTTTTCTGAATGTCCTGTAGGCAATATAATCAAAATGAGAGTGTTTCCACTACACACGACCCAGGTTTTTTTTTCTGAACGATAAGTAGGAATGGGCTCCTAATGTACCTAAAGACACCTGGGCTGTTTTTCCAAAAGTTAGAGCTTTAGAAGAATTTTAGACAGGTTAAGAGAAAGCCAGCCATTCCAAGAACAAACATTATCTATTCAGGATAAAATCCACCCCAGGTGGGAATGGTACCCATGACCCAGCACTTATAAGGCAGACTTGCTACCAACCTAGCTAACTAAGCTGGGCATATATTTCGGCTCTTCTCATTTCACTTATAAACGGTTTCAAGTGGTTGTAAATATGTAGGTACCTATGTATAAGAGATCTACTGTCTTCTCAGCTCATTCAAACTCTACATGGATTAAGAAGTACTGTAATCCAGATAAGATTATAAGCTACTTAGCTACTTGTTGGTTACTATTTTCAGTATGTAACAAACTTCAAACTTCAATAGCTATCTAGATATTGTTGCTATGATTTAACACATATGTACATAACCTTTTGGGTCTTTTGTGCTACACACTTGGCTGCATACAGTGTATTATTACTAAATAATACACTGATGATGGCGTAACAGCCGAAATGGATCCATCTGTAATTTAATAAAAATAGGTATACGTAAAACATAAAGCCAAGTGTTTTTACTCACCCAAAATCATTTTTAGTGTTTGAATTGTTTTACCAAGTGTGTGTACCAACAAATAAGTTAATACAAACTTTTTTTTTTTGCGGTTTGACAGAGGGAACTGTAACTGCTATGGTCTTATCGTCCCAAAATTGAAGAGAGAAGGAAGACAGGATAGGAGAA
>NW_007388803.1:0-1656 GCF_000475195.1 Diaphorina citri | reverse complement strand
ACACCAGCCACCCTCAGTCAAAGACAGGAAAAGATAGTGCAAGAGAAGAAGTGCCCTTTTATATAAACGTCGACAAAAAGGTCGTAAAAACCTGGAAAATCCACTAGAGGAAAAAAAAAAAAATCCAAGCGTGTCTCTCTAACTCTTTAAGGTGCATCTCTGAAAATATCTAGTGAGAGTCTCTTAAAATATCTAGAGCTAAAATACATCCTAGTAGTTTAGATGTAAACGTAAAAAATAGTAAAGAGTAGACAGGCTGAAATAGTTGAGGTATAAAAAGGCTGAAATTCCAAGGCCTGTCACACACGTACGTTATGAATGTTATGATCGCTGGACTGCGCAGTCCAAATCTATGTGCCAAGACCGTAGCACGTGTGGCGGGCCTAAAGACTGCATGAATTCAGTGGTCGAAGATTTAAAGCATCAATGACTGATTTCCCCCTAATATGGGAGTCTAAAAAATTTCCCACAGGATTAGGCAGTCAGTTTCTACACCATATTAAAGCAACCTCCAGACTACATTAGCTTTTTTTGGTTTAACTTCACTGTATAACAACAACTTCGATTAGGGTGTGTGTAATTTTTGATATTTTGTTGTGACGTCTAAAATTAAGGGCAGGCGAGATTGTTGGGAAGAGAATGGGGGGGGATGTTTTATTAAAAACGGTACAAATCAATTCAATATTTCATTAAAAAGGAATGCATTAGCTGGAAAGTTCGGCCCGAGTTGAGCATACATATAAAACTTGAAGCAGTCATAAAAACGATGCATTTAGCGCAAAATCAATCGGGAATCGGACAGATAAAATGATGCAGTAAAATCTTCACGACGAAAAAATGCTAATGCTTTGCTCAAAGTTTACTCTGATAGAGTTTCTTCTTCTTTTTTACAATCTACAGCGAGAAAAGATTTTTTATAGCATTGAAGTACCTAGGAGTACTCGTAGGTTATAGGTAGGTATGTACTACCTTTTTTTTTTTAGTTTTGAGCGAGGGAACAGATACACTGCCAAGGTCTTATCGTCCCGAAAGCGAAGAGGAAGACAGGAAACGACTGTCCTGAACGAACCTTATCTGTTTAGGATAAAACCCAGCCAGGGTGGGAATCGAACCCGCGACCTAGAGCTTTCAAGGCAGACACGCTATCCTTCAAGCGAACTAGGCTGGCTCGTTACACTTTAATCAATAAAAGATATTGAAGCCCAGATATTGTTTCTGGCCGTCCAAGGGGTTTAAAACCCCAATCCTTCCAACACTGTGAGATAGGTGCCTTACCTATCTCACGAACACGAAAATGTGTAATTTCTTCTTCTTTTTCTTCGACTTTTCCCTTGTACAGACGGGGTCGGCATTTTTCGTCAGCCTCTCAATCAGCCCTAACTAGGGTGATTGCTTTGGTCTGACATTTGGTTTTTGCTACAAATTTCACGAGTGTATGCCCTTCGCAATCAACCTTTGCTTTTCTTCATCAAGGGGAATTCAGGCTGGTATACTCCCTGTTTAAAGTCCCCCAGACAGACTAAGCTGGTCTACTCCCTGTTTAACGTCCCCCGGCCAGACGATCAGTGAAAATAATACATAATAATAACAATTACGTTTTTCTTTCGTTCACAGAGTTACAAACAAATCAAAGAGAGCCCCCCGCCCTCACCCCCC
>NW_007388802.1:0-1656 GCF_000475195.1 Diaphorina citri | reverse complement strand
GGGGCTTCGCGGGGTTGTACATATGGTCGTGCTTCGCGCTTCCTTGTTTAAGGTCGCGCTGCGCGCTCCCGGGGCTTCGCACGGTTGTGCATGCGGTCGCGCTGCGCGATCCCTATTACTACAAAATATATGTTCCTACATACTTTCATCTTTCATGTAATGATTTAAAATCAAAATTAGCTAAAAAATATGTCAAAACTGACGAACTTCGGACCGCGGTCACTTGAGTTTGTGCACCCCTGATCTAAACAGTATAAAGTGACCAGATGGTCACCTGTCCTCGTACAATGCATTAGTGTGCTTTACTCTTAGTATAGGCATAGAATAACTAAAACTAACGGCTACTAGTAAGTAGTAATAGTAATGTACGTATTACTTAACCTCACGCATACCCCTGTGTCCTTTTCAGCATTACCTACAGGAACACGCAAAACCCTAACGAAGCCCAACTTGGCAACATTGCCAAAACCTGTCACATAAGAGAAGAGGCAACCTAGAGGATTCTAAATGTATAGCTGTAGAGTATAGTATAGAGGTACAGCATACAGTCTATACCTATAGGTAAATAATAATAATAATTATACGGCATGAAATTTATTCTTACACTAACAAGAATTTATACTTACGCAGTTGATACACATTCATACAGGGTGGGCTCACGGAATGTGAACGGACAAATCCTACCACATCCTAGGTGCATAGCCATAGCCAAGGTTTGAATCAAATGGGAAGGATTATATATATATACTAGGTTACTAGGATACCTAAACAAATGAACTGACTAAAGGTTCAGTGCAGATGGCAGGGGAAGGAATGGCGTTGGAATAGTGCTGGATAGTGAGATGAAAACCAAAGTAACGAGCGTAAACAGAAGAAGTGATTGAGTGATGAGTGTCAAAATATAACTGGATGATATTGAACTGAATATAATAAGCACGTACGCCCCGCAAGTTGGATGTGATGATGAAGAAAAGGATGAATTCTGGAGAGAAGTTGAACAAGAAGTGATGAACATACCAAACGAGGAGAGAATTTTCTTTGGAGGAGATCTGAATGGTCACATTGGAAGAGGAAACAGAGAAATAACTGAGAGAATTTGGGGACTCGGAGAGGGAAATGAAGAAGGAGATCGGGTGATAGATTTTGCTTTGGCAACAGATTTAGCCATCTTAAACACATTCTTGAAGAAAGAAGAAAGGCATTTACCAACATACAAGAGTGGAAACAGAACCAGCCAGATTGATTTTATCCTGTGTAGAAGGAAACACCTGAGAGAAATGCGAAACTGCAAAGTTATAAACGGAGAATCTCTCGCTCCCCAGCACAAACTCTTAGTAGTTGATTCCACCTTCAACATGACCAAGAAGAAGGAACCTAAAACTACACCGCACCGCCTAAAATCAAGTGGTGGAAGTTGAAGGAACCCTTCTTGAAGCTGGAATTCAGGCGGCATGTCATCAACAAAATCAATAGAACGGACTGGAATACATAACAGAACGGACTGGAAGAGACTGACACGAAATACCGACCCCGTTTGAAGAAGAAGAATTACGAGTCTTATGTAAATCTTATGTCTTGTGGGAAGTATTGTGTCTCTTCTCGCTCATCTGATGAGAGGCATACTACGGGATGGGCATGCTACGACACAGACCACAA
>NW_007388801.1:0-1656 GCF_000475195.1 Diaphorina citri | reverse complement strand
AGAAGTTCTGAGACATGGTATCCACAATAATGATTTGAGAGTTCTAGGTATTACCTACTTAACTTCACTGAAAGAAGTTCGCCGTAAATGCATTCCAACGAGTGTTCCTTAGCAGCCTAGTTAGCTTCGAGGGTATAGCGCGTCTGCCTTGTAAGAGATACGTTGTGGGTTCGATTCCCACCCAGGGGCAGATTTTATCCTACACAAATTAAGTTCGTTCTCAGAACGGCTGACTTTCTCCTATCCAGTCTTCCTTCTGTCTCCTTTTTCCGGACGATAAGACCTTAGCACTCTTAGCAGTCACAGATTTCTCTATCAAAACCCTTCAAAAAAGAGAGTAAGCTGTGGTTTGGTCAGCTTCCTTTTACTCATCTCTGGAGGGAGCTCCTTTATTAAATGGATGTACATGTTCCGCACAATGTCAGAAGTCAAGATCATGTTTATGAAGAAAGTTAATGCATCCGAGATGTATGCACGTCACAAAATTTTGCACTGAAAGAGATTCAACAAGTTTCACGTCATCTAGGACCATCATCACGAGATGTTAGGATAGAGTTGAGAAATTATTTATTAACATAGACTACATGGAGTACCTGAATATCTACTAGATACCTCGTTCCAGAGGAAATTCTTGCACGGAAGAAATGGTAGCGAACCTTCCTAAGTAGAATAGAATATACCCTGTTTATCCTGCCAGAATGAGACTGAAAAGTTCCTTTAGGTACACCCGCAGTCTAAACAAGGCCTTATGTACTCATATTTACAACAAAATAGATAATTTTTAGGTTACATACACCTTATTAGAAGTTTCCATCTATTTGAAGGACAGTGGCTCCTAGTCCTACCTCAAAAGGAGCTAACTTTGCCAAACCCCATGGGATTAGGCAATGAGTACCTAACCCAATTATTATCCATGGACCTAAATATCTACTAGATACCTCGTTCCAGAGGAAATTCTTGCACGGAAGAAATGGTAGCGAACCTTCCTAAGTAGAATAGAATATAATATACCCACACTGCCAGAATGAGATTGAAGAGTTCCTTTACACCCGCAGTCTAAACAAGGCCTTATGTACTCGTATTTACAACATAATTTTTAGGTTACATATACCTTATTAGAAGTTTCCATCTATTTGAAGGACAGTCCCTCCTAGTCCGATTTTGGTATCTCCAGTGACAAGTATAGTGGTGTCATCAGCAAACATCGTGAAGCTACCAAGACCAGATGAGTAAACAAGGTCATTTACATACAGGAGGAACAGAACCTATCTACATATCTACAGAACAATTTCAGAACCTATCTACATATCTACAATGAAATTATTCACTAATAGGTAAATAGTCCTTTACTATACGATGTTGACAGGAGACGTAAGCTCTACAAAAATAAGGCCAAATCCCCTGATTAGTAAGGAGTAAGGATGAAATTCCATGTTTTTTCGTTTGAAATTTGAACTTTTCCTTTCCTTTTACCAGGTGAGGGCCTTAACGACGCGACGGCGCTATCGTATCAGGCCGTCAGGTCAGCTTAGGAATTTCAGAACTAAAATCATTTCAAGCTACGCCACTCAAAAGTTGGTATTTGGAATAGGCATTGCCTGAAGGCATTACGTATGATATCTTCGATGTTGTTTTTATTTATACTTCTCCTATCTA
>NW_007388800.1:0-1656 GCF_000475195.1 Diaphorina citri | reverse complement strand
GACAATTTTTGATAACGAAAAATTCCTACCGAGGACTAATCAACAAATTTGTAGACTGAATCGGAATCTCGTAAATTAAGTTCGAAGAAAACGCATTAAGTTCAAAACTAACAAATGACTCATAAATAAAACAGTACAGAAATATCAATTAAAAAGAAAAACCTCCGATAAGAAAACTATAAAACAAACAATTTAAAGAAGGAAATATGAAAATAGTTTACCTATTGAAGAAAAATCCCGATTAAAAAACTATAAAACAAACAATTCGAAGAAGGAAATACGAAAACAGGTAAAACAAAAAATTTACGTTGAGGTAACAAGCTTACAAACAAATGGCCACAAAAGAGTACAAAGTTTGTGTACGTACGGACAAAAGTGAGAACTAGTCACATAATTTAGACATTTAGAGGGATTTATGCTGGGGTTTACCAACTCGGGATTGAGATGCAACGAGGATTTTCCTATACTTAATATATACTCAAATTTTCGATGGTCAGTTTTTAGTGAAAAAAACATGTTTTAAGGTCCCTATATAGAGCCTAAATCCAAAGTTTCAGCCATTGGTCCGTGTGTGTGTGTCTGTCTGTCCTTCTGTCTGTCTCTAAACAAAATATCTCGAGAACGGTAAGAGCTAGACTTGAAATTTAGTATGCAGCTGTCAAATGTGACAAGGATGCTACACAAAACTTTTGGTTAAGACCGGTGCATTGCTTCGCGGTATTTTACCGCTTTTTGGCGCTTTTCGATGTAATTAAAAATACCTCGGGAACGTTATGAGCTAGATACTTGAAATTTGGTATGTAGTTCACAAATGTAAAAAGGGTGTAACACAAAGTTTTTTATTAACATAGGTGCTGCGGATATGAGCTAGATACTTGAAATTTGGTATGTAGTTCACAAATGTAAAAAGGGTGTAACACAAAGTTTTTTATTAACATAGGTGCTGCGGTATTTTACCGCTTTTCGGCGGTTTTCAGCTATACTGACCAAACGATGAGAGATATTGTAAAAGTTACAATAGAAGAACACCCAAATAAGCAACATTCAATAGGATAAGGAAAGTCGTGTGATGTTCACACCAGATTTTTTTTGTATCTACCTATATAAAATTGATGAGTTATACATGTATAATTTATCTGCAAAAGAGTTGCACATATCAGCGCAATTAATTATCATATGTGATGTGCATCTACAGTTACATCTAGGTATCTGTATTATACGATTCTCATATTCATTTATCTCGCTATAATATGTTTCGAAAGAACAGGCTATCCAAAGATTGAAACGTTTAACTTGACGCAGATAGATGTGCTATGCGCCTACCCCAGCTGTATACTTAGTTGCGCACCAGAAACCCAGGTATATACAATTCTACTTGCGTACGGAAAACTTTAATTATTACTTTCTTCCTCGTAGTAAACCGGGCCGCAAAAGTTTGAAAACCACTGTAAAACAGCTAATTAGGTATGTAATGTGGCCAAAGAACGCATAAACCAAACCCGGGGCTAAATAAGTCTACAACATTGTTTCGTATATGTATGTATGATGTCCTGATGCACCCACGCCCTCCTGTTTACCAGGCGAGCGTCTTGACCACTACACCACCGAGGCAGGCCTCGTAGCGTGTGTACTGACTTACTGGAATCGATAAACATA
>NW_007388799.1:0-1657 GCF_000475195.1 Diaphorina citri | reverse complement strand
CTTATCGAGACCAACATTTAAAGAGCAAAATAAATGTCCTTTAGAGTTTAGGTGTTAATGTAAATCAAAGAATTTCTTGGAAGATTTAATCAGGCCCTAATGTACTGAACATTTCTGTTAAAATTTAATCAAAATCGGACCAACTGTTCGGAAGATATAGTGAAAAGAATATTCAGAGACACTAAAGAAAATTTTTCCAAGAACTCACTTGAAAACTAGAAACTACACACTTTTGGACCTTATAAAACAAAAATTCAAACCAACAATTCACTTCGTTCATTCAAATAGAAGCTAGGTCAGCGTTTTTAGGCTAGTAAAGTTAGGTACCAAGGAATTTTTGTTCCACACTGTATGTGAGCTCATAAAAAATTCAGAACATGGGAAACGTGCACTTTTGATGAATCATGCTCTCATTATACAGGGTGATTCAATAGGTAGGTACCCACTATTACTTTCTATTACTATTTTTTCTGTGAACTTAGTATAATAACATGTATAAAATCTCCACCCGCCTAGTTAGCTTAGTTGGTAGTGCGTCTGCCTTGTAAGCGCTAGGCCGCGGGTTCGATTCGCGCCCGGGGCGGATTTTATCCTGATGGGATAATGTTCGTTCTCGGAACGGCTGGCTTTCTCCTATCCTGTCTTCCTTCTCTCTTCGATTTCGGGACAATAAGACCATACCAGTTACAGTTCCCTCTGTCAAACCTCTTAAAAAAAAGTCCAGCCTAGTAACTTTGAGGGTAGCGCAGATTTCTTTTGGTGCTATATGTATTATATTGAAAGTTGACAATCATAATGGCTAATTGAGTCTTGTCATGTGGGCAGCTAAAAAGGGTAAAAAAAAAAAAAAAAAATCAAGATAACAATATCACTTAAATGTATATTTGCTACTATGTAGGTATTTGCTATATTTTTAATATGGAGCGATTGGAGCACACAACTTGAAATTTAAAATAACTAGGTACGTATGTATATGAGAACCCCAAGAACCGGCTTGAGTAGAAATACCGGTAAAAACACCTGTTGTCTATTTGGAACTTTCACACGTGTATATTAGACATATATGTTTTATTACACATGCTGACTTTAAGTACTTAGATAAAATAACTAAAGACTCGTTTATTATTATTATTTTAAATTAGATTTACTAGAAATACCGGTAAAAACACCTGTTGTCTATTTGGAACTTTCACACGTGTATATTAGACATATATGTTTTATTACACATGCTGACTTGAAGTACTTAGATAAAATAACTAAAGACTCGTTTATTATTATTATTTTAAATTAGATTTACTGTAAATTTCACCAACTTACTTTTTAGCGCCTAACAGCCCTTTTTTTAAGCCTCTAGAAATCAAATGGAGTTATGACACGTGTCATCGAAAATTACGAAAGTATATATAATAAATTGTAGCTAAAACCAAATGTCAGCCCAAAAGCAATCACCCCGACCCCGTCTGAACACGGGAAAGAGCGATGAAAAAGAAAAATGAATTATCAAGTCCGGGATGGGAAAATACAGACACAAAGGGCTAAAAGTTTTACAGGAGGAAAAAAATAACATAAAGGGTCTAACCTTGGTAAACCCATGTTCTCAATCAAACAGAAGAGGGTGTCGAAAACTGGTACAGACTACAGACACTAAAAATCGGCC
>NW_007388798.1:0-1657 GCF_000475195.1 Diaphorina citri | reverse complement strand
CTTTCCCCTGTGGGAAATGTTCCCCTCCTGCTATCCATTTTCTCCAAGTTCCCCGTCTTTTTTTTTTTTTTTTCCACACAGGAAATTTTCCGAAGCTTAATTTTTTTTAAGCTCTCTCAGACTTTGACCTTTAGGGGAAGTGAAATGTGTAATATGTATATGTATGTAAGTGATACCTAATGAAAAATATGATGCCATCGCATCAATGTGAACAAAAAATTCGAGTGGGTATAGGCGTAGGTGGTACCGTGGTAGGTACATGGATCTTCTATCCTTTTCAAGTACATCCTGTAAGCTATCATCAGCTTTAAGTATGTGGTGTAATCCTCTTTGTTATACCATGTGAACCTTTTAGAGGAAGTTCTCATGGTCTGGATAGAATTTCCTTTCAAGTATTTTTAGGTAAACTCTAAACCCCCCTTTTTAGACCGTTTCATATTACTTAAGTACCGTGGTCAATGGACATACTGAGGCATACTTTACCATGGGTTTCACTTGTTTCTTTGCTGAATAAAAATTTTAAATACTGTTATTAGATCTTATGATACTGATACAGAAATGTCAATGCCCATTTTAATTTCTTTGTGCCCATCTTAGGACGATCTCCTACCTATAATTATATCTTTTCAAAGAATACTTTCATTTTAAAATTGCCATTCGATATTTCTTTATAATACAAAGTGATCTCTTGTCACAAAGAAGATGAAATCCTTTGATTCGCGCTTAGGTTTCTTTTCTTCGCTTCACTATCTCATTATCCTTGACTTTCATCTAATTCTCTATCACCTACCTTTATTTCCCTTTCTGTTTTTCCTTGTCTTTTCTCATTTTGTTTCCTATATCTCTGTCTTCAATCTTGAAGACTTCATGTCAAAACACACATGTCAGACTTATCATGTACTCTCTTGGGGGAACCTACGGAAAGAATATTTCGAAAGAGAACCGATTTCTCTCTCCTTACCTTCGTTGTTTCTCATCTACTTATATTATTCTTCTATCTTTTTGTCTTATACGGTTTCTTGAGCATCTTTTATTCCCTCTAGTTAGCTGCGGCTTACTGTTGTACAGTGTTGCTTAAAAGTGACAGTGACAAACAGATTTAAAAACATTCCTTCTTTGAAAGAAAAGGAAATACCATTGGAATCCCTACGTGGGACTGTTTGGGATTCTCACTTTTTTCCAACCGTATTTTTTACTTTCTATTACTACAGTTTAGCGGCTATACTGTAATGAAAGTATTGCAATCGGTCCAAATTTTCAAAATCGGGAAATGGGTGGAAATATCCGTTTTGGGGTCCCCTGATAATGAAAGTATTGCAATCGGTCCAAATTTTCAAAATCGGGAAATGGTTGGAAATATCCGTTTTGGGATCCCCTGATGTCAAAAAAGTGATTTTTATCGGTCCAAATGTTCAAAATCGGGAAATGGAAATATCCGTTTTGGGGTCCCCTGATTCCAAAAAAGTGGTTTTTAGCCCATGGTCTGTACGTATGTATGTATATGAGTGGAAATATCCGTTTTGGGGTCCCCTGATTCCAAAAAAGTGGTTTTTAGCCCATGGTCTGTACGTTACGTACAAACGTACGTACGTACGTACGTAACGTACGTACGTACTACAGGTTTAAATGGGAAAAAGTAGAAAGTTGTGAACAAAAT
>NW_007388797.1:0-1657 GCF_000475195.1 Diaphorina citri | reverse complement strand
AGGTGTTGGGTGTCGTTTTTGCCTATCTGCCTGCTTTCCGTGTGCGTGCGGTAGTTTTTATCTTACAAGGTTGTAAAACCTCCTGAACTCTCCGTTCCAGAAACAATAGCCGGGGCTTTGAAAATGGGAGTTTTGTCTGTTTCATCAACAAAACTCATGTGTTTAGGTATTACAGATGGTGTGTATGATAAACTCTTACCTCCTGAACTGTGATCCTCTTCCTTCACCACTCTCATACCCTTTCCCTTTCTGACAGGCTTGGCTGGGTGACGGGCAACCACATTTCCCCTCTCCTATGCATACTGGCTGATAATTTTGAAACTGTAAGTAAATTACTTATACCCGAGGAAACCTTCCCTTGTCGGGCGAGGGATTCTTGGCCTTTCTTCTTACCCTCTGACCTTTTCTCCCTCCTCTGGTCCCTATTTCTCCCCTCTAGCCCTTGTTTCTCTCCTTCCATTCTCTTCTGGTCTTTTTCATTACCCCTTTAATTTTTGAAAACTAGATTTTCCTCTTCCACCCAACCGACTTGTGGTTTCTGATTTGATAACAATATTTATTTCTCATCCTTTTTCCTCTCCCTGTTTTGAAACTGTAAGTAAATTACTTATACCCGAGGAAACCTTCCCTTGTCGGGCGAGGGATTCTTGGCCTTTCTTCTTTCCCTCTGACCTTTTCTCCCTCCTCTGGTCCCTATTTCTCCCCTCTAGCCCTTGTTTCTCTCCTTCCATTCTCTTCTGGTCTTTTTCATTACCCCTTAAATTTTTGAAAACTCGATTTTCCTCTTCTGCCTCTTCCACCTAACCGACTTGTGGTTTCTGATTTGATAACAATATTTATTTCTCATCCTTTTTCCTCTCCCTGTCTTGCTAATATATCTTTCTCCCTCCCTTTCTCTATAATTTCATCTTTCGCGCCTTCCATCTCCCATTCTCTCTTTCAGATTGTTACTCTCTTGTTGTTCGCGAGGTTGAATCTTCTTTCCATTCCGAAAAGGCTGATTTTCTTGGATACGAGTTTTCTTAGAGTGTTTCACACGAATTTTGGATTGATAATTAGACATCATTCTCAGATGTGGAAGAGTTAAATGTAATAGGAACACAAGCAGTCTGTTAACACTTCACTCCCGCTTATAGAGACACATAAATCTCACCCCACTAATTTTTATTACAACCACCAGTTTGTTAATTTGTTTATTTCCAAACACGTCTTCATATTATCTTCATAATTAGGAGACATAAAATGTAGTTCAGATGCTCCTTCTGTCTTCAATAAAATTAGTTCATTTATTTTGGATGACTTCATTACTTCGAAATTCTTCTTTCAGAAATCCTTTTTGTCTCTTCAAATAGGTAGGTACACTAGGTACCTACATTTTGAGGAGAACAGCATCATAGGATGTGTATTTTTTCCCTGGAGGAAAATAGGATTCAGTAACCCAAGCTTAAGCATAAAACGACTTGATGTATATTGGTATACAAGGTACGAGTGTCAAAATGTCACTCTTGCAAACTACAAAATTTCACGTGCACAACTTCTCAACAATCTCAACACAAATTCTCTATTCTATTTTCTATTAATTTGTTATTCGAACCCTAATGAAGCGAGTAAACTTTATCTCTCCCTCCTCCTTCCTTCTTCCCAAGCAAGTTTCCTT
>NW_007388796.1:0-1657 GCF_000475195.1 Diaphorina citri | reverse complement strand
TCTCTCTCTCTCTCTCTCTCTCTCTCTCTCTCTCTCTCTCTCTCTCTCAATTCGATGCATAATGTACGTTTATTACAGATAAAAAATTGGTGAAAAGCACAATTAAAATTTCCCTGCTCTTTTCCCTTCTCTCTCCCTCCTCATTCGTTTCCTCTCCTCTCTTTCTCTAGTTTCTCTCTTTCCTCTCTCTCTCTCCCTTCCTCTCTCTCTCTAGTTTCCTCTCTCTCTCCCTTCCTCTCTCTCTCCCTCTCTCTCCCTCTCTTTCTCTAGTTTCTCTCTTTCCTCTCTCTCTTCCCTCCTTTATCCTCTCTCTCTCCCTCCCTTCCTCTCACTCCATCTTTTTCTTACGCTTTCTCTCTCCTTCCTTTTCCCCCTAGGAGGCTATGTAATTAGATCTACCTATCAGAAAAATGAAGTTGAGAGCAGCAATGCATGGAAGAAAATTGCTAAAATACTAATGAGGATATACGTACGATAAAATTTCAAATTATATTAAAGAGAGGCAAAAATACAGGGTGGACACGTGTATGTTGTACACCCTTTAACTAAAAATAAAAAGAAAGAAAAAAAAAGAGGTCTGATAGAAGGAAGATAGGATGGAACAAAGATAGCCGTTCCGAGAGCGAACCTTATCTGTTTAGGATGGAATCGAACCCGCGAACTGGCGCTTACGAGACGAGCTACCCTCCAAGCGGACTAGGCTGGCTACCTTTAACTTTAACCTTGAGTCCAAAATGACGTCACAGGCACGTGATCTGTTAGGCGTTCAACTCCAAAATATGACGTATATTTGCGAAAACGACTGGTTGGAGTTTAAGGAGGGATGTACACAAAAGTGTGTCCACCCGGTAGATAGAAAAACGTCAAGTCATCATTTCAAATGAACTGCTCGTGGAAAGATAAAATAATTCGAGACAAGCAATAAGTACAGCATAAGTATAAGTACAGCATAGCATGTACAGCATAAGTGTAAGTAACAGCAGCGTTTAGGAGTTATGGAAGACAACTCGTCTAAATTTAGAGCACATTGTCATGTATCTTGGAATTTGGAAAACACGTCAACAAAAACCAAAATCATAACTCGAGTCGTCAACAACAGCAACAAAAATCCAAACGCAAGTCAACAACAAGCAAATTAATCTAAGAATTAGAACACTCGTGGGTAAGGTGCGTGTGGTTGGTATCCGGGTGGGTGACCATCTGGACAATCGCGTCCTGGCTTTTCCCGGCCTCAATCAGGCTGTGGGTAAGGTTAATGTCAGGAGACTCTCTTCCATTTCGTTTCGGGACGATAAGACCTTGTAACAATTACAGTTCCCTCTATCAAACCTTCTTCTTTTTCTTCGCTTTTTCCCATGTACAGACGGGGTCGGCGTTTTTCGTCAGCCTCTTAATCAGCACTAACTTGGGTGATTGCTTTGGGCTGACATTTGGTTTTGGCTACAAATTTTACGAGTGAATACCCTTCGCACTCAACCGTTGCTATTTCTTTAGCAAGGGAAATTCAGGCTGGCCGGTATACTCTCTGTTTAAAGTCCCCCAACCAGACATCAAACCTCTCCAAAAGTAATAGAAAGTAAAAAAAAACCCACGTTCATTCAGTAATGTCTCAATTTCCTCCAAAAAATTCCCTCTCCTCCCTGCGCCCCATCTTTCC
>NW_007388795.1:0-1657 GCF_000475195.1 Diaphorina citri | reverse complement strand
AGTTCCATTTATTCTGTGTTTGGTAAACCATCATCGATTCACCGCAACATAGTGCGGATTACTTCCTATTCGACCACAACAATAAATCCTTGTTTGCTTTCAAATAGGATTTACAAACAATATATCAAAATATTAGCCTGCCATAGGCTTACACCAATGACAACTCCTAATGCACTGGTCTAATTCCATATGGCCCGTGGATACCTATGTATGACTGTGCCCTGCAGGACAACAAAACACATAAATTTCATATTATATTATTGTCAATGTAAATAGGGGCCCTATGTAAAGGCAACGAGAGAGAAAGAGAGAGAGAGAGAGAGAGAGAGAGAGAGAGAGAGACAGACAGACGGACAGACGGACAGAGAAGAGGGAGAAAGAGAGAGGTATAAACTGATTTGCAAAAGTATGGAGCCACGAGCAATAGCAAAATGTGCAAGCAATTTACAGAAAAATCTGACATTTCCAAAGAATAATAAGAATCCAAATTCCACAAAAAGGAGCTGGAGTAGGTACTGCACTCAAATTAATTAACCATGACAAAATATTAAATAAGTAGCTAGATAAGTGCTTGTAACTCATGGTATGCCCTATCCTGAGAATATTACTACAGCCATGGAAGTTCAACATATAGCTAGGAACCAGGTGAGATTTTGGTATAAAATAAAAGAGGGAGGGAACAAGAAAGAAGAAGGAGAGAAAAATATAGAGAGGTACAGTGGGCAATTGATTTGAGTATCATTAGAGATGGAAGAATAGAAGTACTCAAAAGGAAGAGGGAGAGAAATAAAGGATAGACAAAGGGAAGGTAGAGGGAAAGAGATAAAGAAAGGAAAAGAAGAAGCACCCAAATGTAAATAAAAAAGGAGTAAAACTATGTTTTTTTTCTTCTTCTACTTTTTGGAAAGCACCTACATACTTAGGTCAGTAAGTGTCATTAATTTCCAAGGAAGGAGGTAATAATTATCTAATATTTCAGGGTGTTGTACCTGCCACTGTGGGCATTATAGATGGAAGAATCAAAGTAGGACTGAGTGACAATCAAATAGAAGAACTTGGCCATCCAAACAATAAGCACAAAACTGTGAAAACTTCCCGGAGAGATTTACCCTATGTTTTGAGTCAGGTAAGAATCAAGTCCAAGTCAGATTGTATTTTTAGTAAACAGGTGGTAGGTACCTAATAAACATCACATTGATGTGTACTCACAAAAAAAGAGGTACATGTACATTTTTTTTATATATATTATTTCTTGAGTACTATGGGTTTTACAATATTGAAATTAAAATCAATAAAACATAAAAGTGAAGCGAATACAATAGTCCGTCCCTTATACCTTTTTATTACTATTGGAATAATAAAGGAAGGACGGACACAGATTTCATTTTTTTTTTTCACCTAAAAAAAAAAGAAAAAAATGTCTTCAAAGAAATACCTAATGAAGAAATTTTCGCGACGATAAATAAAATAGCTCTCGCGAGGGGAGATTCGCGGGGTCTCACACTCACACACGGCACGGTCGCTCTGCGCGACCAAAGAAGTTATTACACCCTCACATTGAGTATAAGTTTTTTTTTTGTTCGGAAGAGGTTTGATAGAGGGAACTCTAACTGGTTTTACCGTCCAAAATCGAAGAGAGAAGAAAGGATAGGAGAAA
>NW_007388794.1:0-1657 GCF_000475195.1 Diaphorina citri | reverse complement strand
AATCAATCTCAAATTATTTGTGGTAAAGCAGAGCTTTTTCACAATTTTTGTGGATATCACTGCATTACTAAGTGCTTTATTTGCAATCAATTTCCATACTTCAATAATCTTTTCACACTGGTAATGCCGCTACTGGTTGCTACTTGATTAAAGTAGCTACTCAATTGTCCTCACGTGGCTGAGTGTACCCCGAACTCCAAGCACAGAGTCGAAAAAACTTCGACCCCGCGGGGAATCGAATTCCATCTCGAGCTTTATAAACATTGAGCTGAATCCTCCTTGTCTAAAACTTTAGCAAAATAGCCAAAGTTTATGTGGACTGAGGAGAAAACAGCTCAGGTCTATAGCAATTGGTTCTTTCGTTTCTAATGTCCTATTTTGATCGTTTTATCCCCAGGAGGTAAAACCCTATCCCTCAGCATGAGCAGTGTACTCAGTCTGAACCCTGATATTCCCGAGTGCCACAAGCTACAAGGCTGGTTCTCAACTCAGACCAACACCAGATTCGAACCCGTGTCCCAGAGAACAGGAGGCATGGGAGGCGGTGCTGCAGGTAGGCGTACAACCTTCTTCCTCTCCTAGGCCAGCCACTTACTATGAGGTAGACCTGATCAGATACACCTAATCAGGTCCGCCTGTCAAGTCTACCTGATACTTTCGTTAGTAATCAATACCTCATCCCTAAAGGGAATTTAGTGACTTAAAAAAAAAAAAAATAGCTGTCTCTTCAATGTCAAAGTTTCAACTTTCTCTACTCCAACCCTATTATTACCTTTCAGGCAACTTACTGCTGATGCGAGAGATCCAGGACCAGCAGCTAGGCATGGGGGATAAAGCTGACTATTGTTCAGTCAGGGGAATAATACAAGTGTTCCGCGGTAGTAACACGACTTACAAGGCGTGTCCATCCCAGGATTGTAACAAGAAGGTAAGAACATGATTCCATCTACATTATGTTTTACATTAAACAGGATTTGTTGTTTTTATTTAGAAATGTTATATGTGATAACCTTGTTTAGACTGCGAGAGTAAAGGGACTTTTCAGTCCTATGCTGGCAGTATAAAGATATTTTCTATTCTATGTTCTGAGATATCTCATGCCTTTTTTTTTAAGATTTGACGCCTCCAACAAACCTGTGATTGCTGTCAAGGCAGCCCGGGTATCGGAGTTCCAAGGTGGGTGAATCTTTGATGTCTAAAGGAGTGAGTGAGTAAAAAATACGAGTAACTATCTATCAGTCTCAAACTATTTGTGGTAAAGCAGAGCTTTTTCACAATTTTTGTGGATATCACTGCATTACTAAGTGCTTTCTTTGCAATCAATTTCCATACTTCAATAATCTTTTTACACTGGTAGTGCCGCCACTGGTCGCTTCTTGATTAAAGTAGCTACTCAATTGTCCTCACGTGGCTGAGTGCACCCCGAACTCCAAGCACAGAGCCGAAAAAACTTCGACCCCGCGGGGAATCGAATTCCATCTCGAGCTTTATAAACATTGAGCTGAATCCTCCTCGTCTAAAACTTTAGCAAAATAGCCAAAGTTTATGTGGGCTGAGAAGGAAACAGCTCAGGTCTATGGCAATTGGTTCTTTCGTTTCTAATGTCCTATTTTGATCGTTTTATCCCCAGGAGGTAAAACCCTATCCCTCAGCATGA
>NW_007388793.1:0-1657 GCF_000475195.1 Diaphorina citri | reverse complement strand
TCGCTTTATTTACGGGGGATTTACTTCGAAGCAAATTAATTATGTTTCTGTCTAGGTATAATAAATACAATTACTCTTCCCCCCTCTCTCTCTCTCTCTCTCTCCCATCTTCCCCTTCCCTCGCTCCTTCTCTTTCCATCTCTTTCCCACTTTATTCCGTTCTTCCTTTCTAGCTCTATTCTCTCTCTCTCTCTCTCTCTCTCTTTTCTCTACCGTCTCTCCCCCTCCCTCCCTTTTCTCTCTCTTTCTTCCTCTTTTTTCCCTATTCCCTATCTTCCTCTTTATTTCTTTCACAAACCTCACAGCAGTGCAGTGGTTATTTTTAAAACCAGGTAAATAGAAAGTTATATTTAAAACCAGGTAAATAGAAAGTTATTTTTAAAACCAGGTAAATAGAAAGTTATTTTTAAAACCAGGTAAATAGAAAGTTATTTTTAAAACCAGGTAAATAGAAAATAGAAAGCTTCTCTATTCTACATAGAAGGGCGTCTGTCTAACTAATCATGCTGAGGCCCTTTTTGGGGTAAACAGCTTTTTCTAATACAGAATGTGAATGTACTTGAGAAACAATTCCAAAAGATTTTTTTTTTATTATTATTTTTTTTAAACTCAAAATTCGAGTGAATGTACTTGACAAACAATTCCAAAAGATTTTTTTTTTATTATTATTTTTTTTAAACTCAAAATTCGAGTTTCGACTTTCGACCCTTCTTTAAACACAACCTTTCAATTTTTCTTTCCAACTTGAAAATTCCCGTTTCCTCTCGTTATTCCAGCTGTAGAAAATCCAGGCATCGCAACAAATTGATGAATAGCGCACAGATTTCAATAGCAAACACAATCTTCTTGTTGATTTTGTTTTGTTAAATTAATTGATTTCAAATGGAAAAACAAGAGTACACAATCAATCATTAGAGACTCTCAAAGTGGGAATCGGGGATGTGCGAGGAAACAGTTTGTATAAAAGAAGTAATTTGTGTGTTTAGAATGTTTATATTCAAATGATGTCCCTTCAAGATAAGATGGTTATCTGTAGGGTATAGTATGGGTGGGCAGTGGTAAATGGTAGGGAAAGGGAAGGAGTAAGAATCTAATTAACAAAAATGACAATCAGAATGATGAAATCCAAAGACCCCGCTAAATTGGTTCAAAGAAGTCAAAGCAGATCTACTGGAAATGAATATCTCAAATAGTGACATTCAAAACAGGAATATTTTCAGACCAAAAGTACAGGAATTCAAAGGATTTGGAGAGAAAAGAAGAAGAACAGGGGGAGCGACATGGACAGAAGAGAGAAGAGAACAACATCGGGAACGCATGAAGATTTACTGGATACAAAGGAAAAAAACAAAACCAAAACAGGAGAAGACATTAATGCATTAGTTGTTTAACGTGGTCCTAGATGGCCAAACTCGATAAAAAAAAGACAATGTTTTCAAGTCCTATATTTTCGAGACACATCATTCTCTGAAATTCTTCCTGACCGGTCTTCACTCTTCCCAATTAGTTGGGCTGTCGAGAAAGGTAAAAAAACCCAACATAAAATTAAATAAAAACAAAGAAACCCTACACATTAGGACCATGTTTACGAAACATTCTAGAAATCTTTTGACCCATAAATAGTTCCAGTCTTTCTAAAAAAAAAAAAAAAAAAAAA
>NW_007388792.1:0-1658 GCF_000475195.1 Diaphorina citri | reverse complement strand
TGCCGGATTTTGTTTTCGATAAAAAATCTTCACTTGGAGGATTTGGATTTAAATTTAGATTTAAGTTTGAAGTGGTTTTATATCTTGGACACTTTTTTTTATTTACAGTGCGTGTTTGATGTGGAAATATTTTCTACATTGATATCCATATTATGATAATAACACATTGCTTATTTTGTACATTGATAGAAAATTCATATATGTGAGTCCAGCTGGGGGGACTTTAAAACAGGGAGAACACCAGGCTGAAATTTCCCTTGCTAAAGAATTAGCAAAGGTAAAGTGCGAAGGGCATCCACTAGTAAAATTTTGTAGCCAAAACCAAATGTCAGCCCAAAGCAATCATCCTAGCTAAAGGCTGACTCGTTGAACCTTTGACACGTTTGGCAACGTAGCCTACTTTTTAGATGAATCCTTGCTGCCATATTCAAATGGATAAGGTATAGGTATTTACTTTTAACAGATTTTGTTATTTCCATCCTAAGAAATAAAAATCTTATTCTAACCTAAAATGCACATGTCCATTCCAGACCCTGATACATGCAGGGATAACAGTGAATTCATTATTTATTAATTTTGGCATCTCCACTAATAAAATAATAACCAATACTTATGCTGTTCTACTTATTAGTGGAGATGTCAAAATTACTTCTTATTGTTTTTGTTGTTCAATCACCTCCACAAAGTTCTGATTTTGGATAAAATTTTATTGAAATCTCTATTTAATTAATTTAGCTCCAAGGCCATAGATTCTTTCTTCTTTCAGTTCCTCTTCTATCAAAGGTTGAACACCGTCATAGCAATATAATCTCAAGTAAATCCTTCAAATTACCTACCTACTTACATTCCTCTCACAAATACCGAGATACCTAATTATGAAAAGCTTCATAGGGTTCGGTAAGTTAATTACTTTTTCCTATAGTTAAAGGTCAAAAGTCACCAGAATTGTGTTTAAAAAAAGGTGAGATAAAAAAGTGTCAAATAACCAAGAAGCAACCAACGGAATGGGATCTCAAAGACCCAAATCAATTGAATTCTAATAGACACCTTACAAACCTTATTCCATATTGAAATACATAATCATTCACTGTATAACTGTTGAGGTGTTTAGACACCAAATGTAGAGGACATTACAAGCCAGCTATGGAACGCTGAATGCAACAATTCCTGTGTCGGATGGATCAGTTTGTTTGATAGAGGTTTGATGTCAATTTAAAATGGAATTATCAATGACACGGATTTTACACTCCATTCGACGACAAGCTAAACCGCCTCTCCACATTATTCTCACGAGCCTGATTGGGGCCAGAAAAAGCCAGCAGCACGCGATTGTCCAGATAGTCACACATTTGCATACCAAACATCCAGAAATATGCAGCAGATTGCCTAGAGGTCTCTCATCCGCATACCAAACATGCGCAATGTTACTTAACTTCAGTGATCCATCGGAAATTGTTGCGTTCAATGTGCTATTACCCCTACCCTGCACGCTGGCTCGACTGATCACTGAATTGAGCAACGTGGTCAATGATTGGTATCTGGGCACGAGGTTTTTTCCGAAATATGAGAGCTTTTTTTTAAATATTAATCAGAGGTAGAGGCCTTTCTTAGAAAATATAATAAACAGGAGGGACAAACAGGGGAGAGCTTTTTCTTAC
>NW_007388791.1:0-1658 GCF_000475195.1 Diaphorina citri | reverse complement strand
CGCAAGTTCTTCAATAATTGAATTATTGTCCAACAGCTAGAATTAGCACTTTGTGTCCGCCCTAGTTAGCTTGGAGGGACAGCTTGGACAGACCACATGCGTCTAATGTAGCAGTTGTTCCATTGCTACGAAATAAAAACGGCGGTGGAACACTCATCTTAAAAAAAAAAAAAATGCAATGTAAATGTCTACTGATATCCATCAAAATAACTAATCTCCTAACTAAACCAAGGCCCTAAGCAGTGTTAAAACTCTTGCAAAATGCTATTAGCAAGACATTTAGAAGGTGATCTTTAAAGTTACACTTATAGATAATAATGTAGATAGTGTAAATGTCTACAGATGTCATTCAAAACAGCTATCTATCTCCTATCAGCCTAACTAATCCAAGGCCCACCACCAGGTGTTAAAATACTTGTAAATGCTTATTTACCAGGGCACTCTATCTCATTTACAATAATTATAAGTTGATCATTTAGAAGGTGATCTTTAAAGTTACACTTATAGATAATAATGTAGATAGTGTAAATGTCTACAGATGTCATTCAAAACAGCTATCTCCTATCAGCCTAACTAATCCAAGGTCCACCACCAGGTGTTAAAATTCTTGTAAATGCTGATTTACCAGGGCACTCTATCTCATTTTCAATTATAAGCTGATGATCTTTAAAGTTACACTTATAGATAATAATGTAGATAGTGTAGGTAAATGGCTACAGATGTCATTCAAAACAGCTATCTCCTATCAGCCTAACCAATCCAAGGCCCACCACCAGGTGTTAAAATTCTTGTAAATGCTTATTTACCAGGGCACTCTATCTCATTTACAATTATAAGTTGGTCTTTACACTCATTAAATGTAATTTGCAGTTAAACATTAGATCGTTTATAGTTTTATCTACATAGATTGCATTAGATATACTTAGATAATAGTTATAAGTTGATGGTCTTTACACTCATTAAACGTAAATTACAGTTAAACATTAGATCGTTTATAGTTTTATCTACATAGATTGCATTAGATATATATACTTAGACACAAGGGGCTGTATATATTTAGGATAATAGTTATAATACCTAGTCATTCTACATAGATAACACTTGAAACACCTCATTAAATCGACATGATTAAAGTGTTGGGCAGCTTTTCGCAAGTTCTTCAATAATTGAATTATTGTCCAACAGCTAGAATTAGCACTTTGTGTCCGCCCTAGTTAGCTTGGAGGGTAGCTTGACTGCCTTGTAAGCGCTTGGTTGCTAGTTCTATTCCCGCCCGGGACGAAATTTATCTCCGAACCGAAGGCTTTCTAATAACTGTATATTTCAAGGCTATACGTAGGACCTCAGTCGTTATTGGTTAATACAGTTCCCTCTATCAAACCTAAAATTTGACTGCCTTGTAAGCGCTTGGTTGCTAGTTCTATTCCCGCCCGGGACGAAATTTATCTCCGAACCGAAGGCTTTCTAATAACTGTACTTCCTCTTCGATTTCAAGACTATACGTAGGACCTCAGTCGTTATTGGTTAATACAGTTCCCTCTATCAAACCTAAAATAGGCCAGCCTACTTAGCTTAGTTGATAGTGAGTCTGCCTTGTAAGCGCTAGGCCGCGGGTTCGATTCCCGCCCGGGGCGGATTTTATCCTGATGGGATAATGT
>NW_007388790.1:0-1590 GCF_000475195.1 Diaphorina citri | reverse complement strand
TAAAAAAAAAAAAAAAAAAAAAAAAAAAAAAAAAAAAAAAAAAAAAAAAAAAAAAATGATTCTTGGCTTTTGGTGCCAAATGGTTCCTATGATCCTAAATTTTGATCCTATATACCTATATATATATATATTTTTTTTTCTTTATCCAAAACCACTAAAACGTTTTGCCATATGTCAAAAATGTATGTTTGCCGTATAGATTGAAATCTTCAAACTCAATTTCCCGAAAGTAGGGTTTTTTGACATATGGCATTTTTGCTTAGCACGACAGTGTAGACCTCAGTTAGACTCTTTTGCCTAAGCTGAGACGAAGGTACTTAATACTTATTAGTGCAATTCACATGTGTACTGCTGAGATGATACTTATTAGTGCAATTCACATGTGTACTCACATTATTAAAAGGACAGGGAATAGATTTTATTTACAATCACAAGAGAAAAAAAAAAAAAAAAAAAAAAAAAAAAAAAAAAAAAAAAACAAACAAACAAACAAACAATTGATTTATAGCTGACGTTTGGATCTTTTGGAAAAAAAAGGAATTTTAAGTAATTGTGTTAAACATAAATGCTTGTCACTAATGTAGTTCCCTGGTTAATGCACTACACTAAATTTTATGACTTAACTTGGACTCGAACCATCAACCTCCAGATCCGAAGTCCAATGTGCTAACCACTATACCATTGATGTTGGTTTATAATAAAAAATAATAATAATATTAATAAATAAATATTTTCTTTTTTTTTTTGTCCTTTGCTATAGGTTTTAAAAACACAAAGGTGAAAAAAAGGCCAAGTTCCTATCCAAAAATGTTGGCCTATAAAAGTGCTGAGATCAGAAAATTAACACTTTGCCTGCTGCGTCCCATGCTAGCATGTGACACTAACATTACCAACATTACCAGAAAGTCACTGTCACACTCTAACAGGCAAGGGTGGTTTTTTCTCAAAATCACTGTCGCACTCTCGGGGGGGTTTCCCCCCCCCCCCCCCCCCCCCCCCCGAGGGCTTCGCGTGTTCTCTTCGCGGAGTCGCGTATACGGTTGCGTTGCGCGCTCGCGGGGTTGTGCATAAGTTGCGCTGCGCGCTCCCCGGGCTTCGCGGGGTGTGCATGTGTTCTGGGAGTTGAAGTCAAAAAGGAGAAGGGTAGACCTAGGAAACAAGCTGGGTCCGTCCCTCCGGGATTTTTTTAGCCCGTAGTTTATTCGATCGTGGTTAAATTCTTTTTTTTTTTTTTTTTTTTTTTTTTTTTTTTTTTTTTTTTTTGGTTTTTTGATATGCCAAATACAAAGGGAATGGTGAAGAAAAGAAAAATGCACATTTTTCAGTTTGTTTTTTTAAGGCACTGTAGAAACTTCATTTTTTATGATAAATTGTAAAAAAAGCAATTTTGATTGTTTTCACAACAAATATAACAAAAAATGACTATCTACCTAATTTGTTTAATATTCAGTTTACTATCATTCTTGATTTGATTTTTTGATTTTACTTTCATGTAATGATTTAAAATCAAGTTTCCCTTTATTTTCAATATAATGTTTAAGTCACCCATCCATTTATTGGCCTTGCTCGGCGTAGCTTAACATAGGTGAC
>NW_007388789.1:0-1658 GCF_000475195.1 Diaphorina citri | reverse complement strand
CATACGCTTTTCCACATGGCTTATTACACATACCCACATGGGATTACGCTGTGGAATACATTATGCCAAAGTGAAGGTCGCTATAAGTATTTATCTTTCTTTCTGAAATAATTTCCTTTCTTTTTTATTTAAACCTAGGTACCTATATGTAAAAGTATTGCTTTATTTAGACTGTCACCTTAGAACAAGTTTTTCCATTTTACTAACAGTTAGGTATTATAAATACATATGTAGGTACAATAACTAAAGTGAAAAGCCTGGAGATTTGGCTCATAATCTCATACCTGGGACGTCCTAAAAAAATCAAATGTAAAGCGAATAGCAATATTTTGGATCAAAAGATTTTATCATCAACAAATTATTTTCATGGAATCGCTATGTACAGATCATTCTTGATGAAATATGCAAGTTATTATTTTAATTAAGGCTGTAAACACTACCACTTTAAAACATGATGCTCATAAAATGGAGGAAAAACTTTGAGAAGTTTGTTGGAAGACTTTAAACTTTGAAAGAAGTTGGACTGCATTTTACTGCGTTGAAATAATAGGCTTTCTAGGAAAGATCAGGACAAAACTATTCCAGGATCCCTCTGCATGTAATCTACATGTAGGCTGGGAAACTCTTTTGGACAAAAGCCTAATGCAGCTATCAGTCTTTCATGTAAAAATTTGCCATCAGCAGAAAACAAATTTGGTGCTGTAAATTTTTAAAATTTAGATTGCATACCCTTAATTAATTATAATTAGTCAGGCGTTTTATGATTATCCATTTTCGTGAAAAGCTTCTCGATTATTCTAAAACAATGCGCAGAAGCTCGATTAGTGTGGTCTGCGTTACTGAAGTCAGATTTTGTGACTGAAATCAAAAATCTTCTGAATTTTTTTTTTTAGGATGATGGCGTCGCAAAAAAATAAGAAGAGAGACGCCGCCGCCATGGCGTAGTAGAAGTCCATTTGGGATTTTCTTTTTGAAATAATTTCTAAACCCAAATCATATTTTTAATTTTGAAGTTGTTTCAATTTAAATCAATAGTAATAGTCCTGCAATGTTCTTAAATTGCTAATTTTATAATAGAGGTATTTTTAATTTTGAAGTTGTTTCAATTTAAATCAATAGTAATAGTCTTGCAATGTTCTTAAATTGCTAATTTTATAATAGAGAAGCTAGTTCACGGAGAAAAACTCATAATATGTGAGTAAAACGCAGTAAAGGCCTTGGCCTTGTGGCCAGGGCCACCTCATGTTTCATCTATACCCATCATCACCCTTAAGAGGGAACTGATCCAATGATCTAACATCTCTCAACACTACCCTTAAGAGGGATTCAATCAAAATTCAACCTGGATCATCCCTGGAAAATCAAATTTATCAATAACCGAGAGGTCCAAATGTTCTAACCTCAAGTATGAAAGGAAGCCATGAGGACCAAGATACCAAACTCAAAGCATGGAGCTTTCATAATAGTCTGAAATTACAATCAAACCTGAAGCATCATACTAATAGATAGGGACTTGGGGGAAAATAATTGTGTCTACTTTTTCTTTAATTAAATCTGTGCACAGTGTAAAATATCGAACTCGGAGATCTCCACAACTTACCGTAAGTCATGCATGCATGTTTCTTTCTAATTGGCCATTAGAAACTTAAACTTACTTT
>NW_007388788.1:0-1659 GCF_000475195.1 Diaphorina citri | reverse complement strand
GGCTGAAATTCGCTTTCAAATTCATGATTTCAACAGAACCCTTTTCTTTTTCTTAAGTAGAAATTCTAATGATAAACATTTGTTTAAAAAATATTGTCTTTTCCGAAAGAAAATGCCAGCTTTCTTTAGGGGTGTGTAAGTAAAATGAATCTATTTAGGTAGATATTAAAATGAGGGACTCGACCAGCCACGGTTTTAACAAGAGAGGTAATCTTGATTTTGCAGAAACTTGGAATAAATAATGATTACTGTAATTTATGTATCAGTTGGCAATCAAGTAATCATGATAATATGATATGTATATTATGTCATTTCATACCTCTAAACAGCCCGGACATAACAGGCGGTGTTTTTGAGTGGCTGATCTCTCAAGTTAAAAAAGTTATGTACAAATAAACTATGATATAAAATAAAATCCAAGTGGTGCTTACGCAGGAATGAAGGCGAAACTGATAGAATCACGAGAAAATGGATAAAACCAAATAGGGGTGTGTAAGTAAAATGATAAGATCTATTTAGGTAGATATTAAAATGAGGGACTCGATCTGCCACGGTTTTAACGAGAGGTAATTTTGATTTTGCAGAAACTTGGAATAAATGATTACCGTAATTTATGTATCAGTTGGTAATCAAGTAATCATGATAATATGATATGTAAATTATGTCATGTCATACCTCTAAACAGCCTGCACATAACAGGTCAACAGAACCCTTTTCTTTTTCTTAAGTAGAAATTCTAATGATAAACATTTGTTTAAAAAATATTGTCTTTTCCGAAAGAAAATGCCATCTTTCTTTAGGGGTGTGTAAGTAAAATGAATCTATTTAGGTAGACATTAAAATGAGGGACTCGACCAGCCACGGTTTTAACAAGAGAGGTAATTTTGATTTTGCAGAAACTTGGAATAAATGATTACTGTAATTTATGTATCAGTTGGCAATCAAGTAATCATAATCATGATAATATGATATGTATATTATGTCATGTCATACCTCTAAACAGCCTGGACATAACAGGCGGTATTTTTGAGTGGCTGATCTCTCAAGTTGAAAAAGTTATGTACAAATAAACTATGATATAAAATAAAATCTAAGTGGTGCTTACGCAGGAATGAAGGCGAAACTGATAGAATCACGAGAAAATGGATAAAACCCAAACACAAGGTGAAATAATAGAAAGTAAAAATGCACAAGACAAGTGAGGAAGTATAAAATAAAATCTAAGTGGTGCTTACGCAGGAATGAAGGCGAAACTGATAGAATCACGAGAAAATGGATAAAACCAAACACAAGGTCACAAGGTGAAATAATAGAAAGTAAAAATGCACAAGACAAGTGAGGAATTATGACTTTGAAAGGTGAAGAAATGAGTGTAGAAAAAAAGATAGAGAAAACAGGAGTTGAAAACACATGATCTGACTTTACCAGGGAAGTGACAGAAAACGCAGGATCTAAATTTCATTGTGAAGTGTCCTAGAAGGGTCGGATCCAGGTACACAATCATTTGCCAGCCTAGCAAAGACAAGGGAAGAAGACCATGGTCATTAAGGTCAAGGAAACACTAATGAAGTAATAACCCATGAGCAGGGCCGTATCCATTTCGGTGTCCGCCCCACAGTAAAGGGGCAAAGATCAAGGACGTCCGAGGGTCTAAATTCG
>NW_007388787.1:0-1659 GCF_000475195.1 Diaphorina citri | reverse complement strand
TTGAGAAGTAAGGCTTTTCAAAAGGTTCAAAAAGGTAAGAATGCCCCAAAAACGTAGACGCTTTAAAAAGGCAATCTCACCCACATAACAGAACTTTTCGAATGTCCAAGTCAGCCAACTGATCTTGACCCAACATCCCTCTGGACCAATACTGTGGAAGCTGCTAGATTTGTTTGAACATGGAGTAGCCGCCAACAACCAAACAGAACATTATTTCTTACCGTTTATATGATTATAGATACATATACAGTCCACGTCAACTGGGAAGTCCGATGGAAGCGCATGGAGGGGAGGTAAATTATAGGGGAAATGCAGGGAATTGCGGCTTGTGAACTAGAACTAGAACCACTATGTACCTAATGTAATAATTCCAGATTTGAATTCTACGGCTGCTCTACGAAGTAAATGAACATACACAACTTGAGTTTTAGCGCACGTCAACTGGGAAGTCCGATGGAAGCGCATGGAGGGGAGGTAAATTATAGGGGAAATGCAGGGAATTGCGGCTTGTGAACTAGAACCACTATGTACCTAATGTAATAATTCCAGATTTGAATTCTACGGCTAGAGCTCAACAAATTATTTTCACACATTTTATTATTTATTTATTATCATATAAGGGGTGAAACATTGAAATATGTAATGTCAAAGATAGTTTTTAATTAGTATGTTAGAAATAAAATAGAGGGTATGGTATGTATTGGGAAAAAACAGGTAGTCAATCGGTCAAGTCCCTAGCTATCTAATAATAACGGCTCGAAAGTAACACCTTTGAATCGGGATTTACCTGCTTTTACCATAAGGGTGTCCAAGCGCCGGAGCCGGAGATTACTGACAAAGACATAAACATATTATTTTATTTAAACAGGACATTTCATTAAGACTTAACGCAGGCTTGGTATTATTAAATACATTTAAAATAAGATATGTACATTATTTAATAGCGTCGTTGAGGTTAATCTCCAAGCTCCTCAACGCCGCTGAAACCAGCTTCTTCATCTGTGGAATAGCTCTCGCTTTCAGTTTCGTTGTCGCTGTCACTATCGTCTCCAGTGCTGATAATGATCTCATCGGATGCTCTATCCAGGAACGGCTCCATCTTCATGTATTCTTCTTCAACTTTCCTCACGTCGTATAAGTAACCCCACTTGTCAGACGACACTTTTCTTTCCCCTTCTTTGTAATTAAGATTTTTGAAACCTCCAGTGCTGATAATGATCTCATCGGATGCTCTATCCAGGAACGGCTCCATCTTCATGTATTCTTCTTCAACTTTCCTCACGTGTTCAAGTACCTAATGGTAATAATCCATCAGATTTTACGGGGGTGCGCTTGAAAAATTCCCGCTTTAGAGGGGAGTATTTAAAGATATTTTTTCGTGATTTTCCCTTAGATTTTGGAGTCCTTATTATTCCTCCAGGACAACGTACATTGAATGAGACAATTTCAGTTTCATTCTTTGAATCATTTACGGGAGAGAAACTATCATCGATAGGATCTAATGGCAAAGATTCCATAAAGTTGTCCTGGTGCACGAATCTGTCGGCAGGTTTTCTCTTAAAGAGAACACCGACATCGTCATCATTATCATCATCTGTCAAGTCCCTTTTAGAAGGAAGAACCGAGCACCTAGGAGAATCTCTGATGGGAGTACTTTGT
>NW_007388786.1:0-1659 GCF_000475195.1 Diaphorina citri | reverse complement strand
ATAATAATATTAATGATAATAAGGAGTATAATAACAATAATAGATATAGTCATCGTATGAATAATAAATGTAGATAATAATAAAAATCTGGCATTGTCTTGACAAAAATTTAATGAATATTTTATAACCAAAAATTATGATAAAATATTTATAGAAACACAACTCAAAACTCGTTATAAAAAAGCAAAACAAATTCATTTTAAAAGGCAAAGCGAATTCGTTATAAAGAGCAAAGCAAACTCGTTATAAAAAGCAGAGCGAACCCAAGAGAAGAACAAATTCGTTCGATTCCAGGAATACCTTATGGACAGGAAATAAGCGGATAATAAAATTCTGCAATGGGCGGGAAAGTTAGATTCTCAAGTCAGTAAAACCTACTTGGCAAAATACCTTCTTACCTATTACCTACTTATAGGTACAAAATACTTCCGTTTCAGTGAGAAAGTACACTCTACATACCTATTTCAGGATTTTGGAAGGGTGTAAGGATTGATGGGGAATTAAAAGTTTAAGAAATGGAGAGGAAGGGGTCATTTAGTAAGAAATATTCGTAAGTTTTACTTTATTGGTGCTTAGTGCTTAGCTAGTTTTACACCATTTCTTACTTCTAATGGAATGCAATTAACAGTTATCTTTCTGGATGCCATTTGTTATCGAAGAAGGGAGAGGGAAAGGGGGGAAAGAGAGAGAGAGAGAGAGAGAGAGAGAGAGAAAGAAATAAATGAGTGAATAGTAAAAGTTAAAATGGAAGGACAGTGAAAAAATAGGTGCATCTCGCCTCTCGACAGGTGTAGAGTTTTCTCCTAGGAATTCTGAAGACGAAAATTTTCTTGTCAAGTTAGAACCTATACCTACGTAGGTACCTGTTGTCAAATTTTAACACTTGGTGGGCCCATCCCACAATGGGGTTTACAGTTAAAATGGGCTGTCTGCAATAAAACTAAGATGAGAAGTTACAGTTAAAATGGGCTGTCTGCAATAAAACTAAGATGAGAAGCTACGGTTAAAATGGGCTGTCTGATTTTAAGGACGAGTAAGAGATAAAGGCTTGTAAATATCGATAAAAAGGAAAGAACTTGAGTACCTGACCTGCCTACAAAGTTTCTAAATGAGTAACATAATAATTTCATTAACATAATAATTCATGATACCTAAAGGACATGCAACAAGCTCAGAAAAAAACGACATACAAAAGGATTAGTACTCTAATACATAGGTATTAGGTAAGTTTTGATTTTTCCATTACAACTTTCCAATCCTTTTTGGAGCAGATGAATTTTTTATAAATCATGCACTTGTACCTCTAAATGTGTAATGCCTTTTGAAAATAGAACTGCATTTATCATCGAATAGAACTTTTTTTTGCATTAGTAATATTAGTGTCATTTCAAAGATCACAGGGGAATGTCCATGCGACTAATTCTCATGGAAAGGGTTTTGCTTTATGAAACAGATATCAATCGGAAGCCATACTTCAGAAATTGATATCCTAACCAGGAAAATTCTAAAGAGGAAATGTAAATAATAATAATAATGCAAGAACGGATGATTATGGGTCACTAAAATAAACCTACCTACAACCTACTTCTATTCTATTCTATTATGGGACTGGTTGCTCCTCTCCCAAGAGAGTATGCAATTAACACTGCGACCTCTGTA
>NW_007388785.1:1230-1802 GCF_000475195.1 Diaphorina citri | reverse complement strand
GTGTTACGTTTAGAACTTGATAGGTACAAGTATTATCCTATAGTTTGTTTTTAAATGGGTTTAAAATTTTCATGGGATACTCAGCCATTTCTTCAGGGCTTTCCTCTGTATACATCTGTGTGATCCATACCGTCTTGTAAACAATGGTCAGAACCATAATCAATCTAATAGGCTAAAAATTGAAATCAGACAATGAGATTGCTTAAAGTTATGAAATAGGTAACTACAAATTACAAAACTTATTACCTTTATATGATACAATGGATTACATGGAATTAAGTGTTCAGTTCTCGGAACGGCGCTTTCTCTATCCGTGTCTTCCTTCTCTCTGTCGATTTCGGGACGAAAGACCACCAGCATTACAGTTCCCTCCTGTCAACCTCCTAAAAAAAAAAAAAAGATGCACGTTCCGGTTTTGTCTTATCCGACTTGAGTTTCGTCCATCTCCGTGGGACGTTTTTCAAGGAAACTGATGATGATGGCAGCAGTGTTATGTTTGACAGTGGTCAGTTGGTGGTGAGGGGCACGTCCCATCGTTCGGCATCAGCTGTATCACGAGCTCTTTATACATG
>NW_007388785.1:0-1205 GCF_000475195.1 Diaphorina citri | reverse complement strand
TCAGCTGTTCACGAGCTCTTCTATACACGAGATAAGGGACCGTATCAACGATCTCGTTGATATTTTTCCCGCTCTCGAATATTGCTTTTGCTTAATGCAAGAGTAAACCAAGTTAAAATCGGACAGGGAGAACAGTGAAAATGTAAAAAAAGACAAGTTGTTGGTATGAACATAAACAACAAGTAATACATCTTAATCATAACGTAGTGTGTTTATGCCTAAGGAACAAGTTAGTGTTCTTAGATACTACATAAGTACGCAAACATTTATTTTTATCTACACAATGTCCTGGGACAAACTAGTTTATCCTGAAAAATGGGGGGACGTTTATAGGTAAAGTTCCCCTCTCATACTCGTGCAAGTCGGCAAGTCCCCTCTCACACTAGTGCAAGTCCTCTCTCACACTAGTGCAAGTCCCCTCTCACACTAGTGCAAGTCCTTGTATCCCTTCTCCCCTTGTAATTTGTAATTTTACCTCCCGACTCCCGAGGCCTAACAGGTGGTGATGATTTTACAATAATCCTACAACATAAAAATGAATTAATTATTTTTTCATTACTAAAATATTTTTATGATATTTACTTACAGGTGGTGATGATTTTACAATAATCCTACAATATAAAAATGAATTAATTATTTTTTAATTACTAAAATATTTTTATGATATTTACTTACATTAAAAATTGTATTTTTGTTTTCTAGTTTTTAAACCCCCGGTTATATTGGTTCATGTTGCTTGGAGACAATGAGTGAACATTCTCAGAGGTTAATGAACAATTTAGCATGAACTTGTTGACCCGGGTCTAAATGTCGTGTTTGGTAGTGCCTGCATTTTTATTCTTATTGTAGGTATTTTAAGTCGAGCGTCCCTTTGACCTGTTCCTGAAGGAAACTTTACAACTTTGTATTAAGTAATACTTTTATGTCACAGAAACTACCAGTATTATAATGGTTATGATTCCCCCAAATATTTTGAGGTCACAGAACGCATTTATAAATGTTAATGCAATGTTTTTCTTCTGTAATATCACGTTATTAAGTAATAGCTTTTGCAAAATGCAAAGTTTTTTTCTGGAACCAGGGCATTGTCTTAGGAAGGTTTCTTTGAATGTGCGCATTAACTGCCATTGAATCTCTTGCAGTTATTTTTATTATTACCTCCATCATTCCAGATCTTGGGGAAGTTTCCCTTCCAAATAGTCTGA
>NW_007388784.1:0-1659 GCF_000475195.1 Diaphorina citri | reverse complement strand
GGTTGGGGGGGGTGCTCCGTAGAGTTTACAGCAGTTGCTTGGTGCTCCGCGGCCAAAAAAAGTTTGAGAACCACTGTCATAAAGTGATAAATACAAAGGTAAGTACATGACGGATTAGGTTCAGTCCGCGACCACACACGCTCAGACGGTCTGACAGACTGTACGAACGTGTGGGACGGGAAAAGCTTCAGACCCAGGTCTCCCAGCCGGTGTGACGGACCTGGGTCTCGAGCTTTTTCCGCCGGGGGCAAGCTCTACAAACAGATATCTATAAGGTTCGTTCTCGGAACGGCTGGCTTTCTCCTCTCTTGAACTCTTTCTTTCTTCGATTTAGGGACGACAAGACCCTAGCAGTTTGAGTTTTTTTTTTTTTTTTTCATAAATACTTCATTTATTTTTATTTATATCATAGGTAGGTACAATATTTTTTTTTTTTTTTTCATAAATACTTCATTTATTTTTATTTATATCATAGGTAGGTACAATAAATTGGAAAAAAAATTATCTTAGATGACACCTATGCTGTTTTGATGGATGGAAAATTTTAGAAGTTACCCCATAGCATGATTTACTTATTATAAGTATGTGCCAGGCTGTGGCTATAGTTCGCAGTGGTTTTATCAAACCTCTTCAAAAAATAATAATAAATAAAAAGACCCCCTTTGAGTTAACCTACCCCATAGGTGAGTAGGTACATAAGTACCTATAAACATAGGTAAGTATATAGGGTACCTATTTACCTACTTGCCGCTATAACTGGGTCAATGGCTATTGATGTCAGTGAGATTTAGGTAAGATGCAGTTTTCGAGTTTTATATTTTAGATTTTAGTGAAACGCAATATAACTGGGTCAATGGCTATTGATGTCAGTGAGATTTAGGTAAGATGCAGTTTTCGAGTTTTATATTTTAGTGAAACGCAAAAAAAAGAGGGTGAGGGAGAGAAAGAGATAGAAACAGAAAACGAGAGAAGATAAAAGGGGAGGAGAAGAGGGAGAGAAAAGGGAGGAGAAGAGAAAGAGAAGGAAAGAAAAAAAAAGAGGGGAGAGGAAGAGGAAAAGAGAGAGAGAGGAGGGGGAAAGGGAGAGAGGGAGGTCATAAATTTAGTATCAGTGTCACACATGTACAAATGAAAAAAAAAACATTACACATAACTTCTCACTTTTTTACTACTTAAATGACCCTCGACACATCACGAAGTGCATTGCTTTCAAGTACATTTCCATTACATGTTACATGTGTAAAAGGCATGTTGTTATTTAATCAATGTTTATTTAGATTACGTAACATATTTAAAGATTGAATTTATAATAATAATGAAATAAAATAATAAAAAAGTATTAGATATTAAGAAGTTAAATAGTAAAATTTATAAATAGTAAAATAGGTACAATAATCTTATTTAATCTTGAGTATATTTGGAATAAAATTTATAAATACATTTATATTTACATAACATCACGTTGGCTTTATTTATTTTAATTTTTCATGTAGAAATTGTACTGGAAAAGAGAGAGAGAGGAGGGGGAAAGGGAGAGAGGGAGGTCATAAATTTAGTATCAGTGTCACACATGTACAAATTTTTTTTTTTTCATTACACATAACTTCTCACTTTTTTACTACTTAAATGACCCTCGACACATCACGAAGTGCATTGCTT
>NW_007388783.1:0-1659 GCF_000475195.1 Diaphorina citri | reverse complement strand
ATGATTTAACACAGAAAATTCGAAATCCATGACCACTAGAAACAGTGGCTTTCCACAACGGATTTAGGAAAATGTCAAAAAAGCTGAAAGCTTTATATGAGGAACGCCTTTTGTGAGGCGCGTCAAAATAATCTCTGTGACACTTTAGAAACAGATTAGTCTGGAAGCTTCTGAATTGGATTCAGGAGAAGAAAGGAGAAAAGGAAGGAGGAGAAGAAGAAGAGGAGGAGCAGGAGAAGAAAAAGGTAGGAGAAGTAGAAAAAGAAGGAGAAGAAGAAAGAGAAGAAGAGAAAGAAGAAGAAGGAGGGGGAAGAAGAAGAAGAAAATAAAGAAGTAGGAGTAGGTAGATTAAGAAATGAAGAAATGACCCGCAGAACAAAGCCAAATGGCTGAAGAGGAAGAAAAAGAGAAAGGGGGAGGGAGTCAAAAGGAAAAAAAAGGGAGAGAAAGAAAGAAGTGTTAAGCGAGGGAGTAAAAATCGCGTAGGTAAATGGAGGAAGGGAGGGGAAAGAAAGAGATATTAAAGGAGGGAGAGAAAAAGGTGAGAGATGGAGGTGCAAAGGGAGGGAGATGGATGGAGGGGCAGAGGGAGAGAGAAAGAAATCGAGGGGATGATGGAGAGAGGGAGGGAAATTTTTACTAATGAGAAATAAAATTGTTGAGGTTTTTATTTTCTCTTTTTCCATTCTTCGTCCTGCCTTCTTCAATTGCCATTTTTTTCTTCCTCTCTCCCCTTTCCTTCTACTTCCTATCAGAGATGAATTTCCTTCTTCTTCTTCTTCTTCTTCTTCTTCTTCTTCTTCTTCTTCTTCTTCTTCTTGTTCTTCTTCTTCTTCTTCATCTTCTTCATCTTCTTCTTCTTCGTCTTTGTCTTCTTCTTCTTCGTCTTCGTCTTCTTCTTTTTCTCTCTCATCCTCAGTACTGACTTTTCTCTCTTCTCCTTCTCTCCTTATCTCAAAGATGAATTTATCTCTTTTTCCCCGTCCCACTTTTTCCTTCCTTTTCCCTCTTCCTTCATATTTTTCTTTCGTTATCTTCCCTTCTTTTACTTCCTCTATTTTTATTCTCCTATTTTTTCCAATCTACATTTTTACATACGCTAATGAGCTGTGGATCTTCTCGTATTTTTACCTTCGTTATCTTTCACAATACGTTTATCTTATCTCCTTTTCCATATCTCTTTCTTTCTTTCTTTCTCTCTCTCTACCTATCTATCTCTCTTTCTCTCATTCTGTTTTTTTTTTTAATCTGACTCAGAGATGCCCTTTATGGTGCTATTTTCGTGCATTTCGTTTTTCATTTTGTTATTTTGCAATCATCCCACTTTTTCATGCTCCAAAAAATGAGGTCGAAATGGAAATTTTCGATTTTTGGGATTTTCATTCATTGGTTTTATCTACCTACGTAACCAGTGCGGTAGTTGTGCATAAGGCGCGTCAATGGGGTTAAAACTTCTGCGAATTCTTCCTTTATACTTACTTAATCCGTCTCTTTAAGATAAGGAGGACTCACTTCCAGGACTATTTTTCTCAATTTCAACTAAGACTCTGTTCTTCTACAATAGGAATTTACCATTTTTAATGCCTTTTTAGTCCGTCCTTCCTTTATTATTACAATAGTAATAAAAAGGTATAAGGGACGGACTATTGTATTCGCTTC
>NW_007388782.1:0-1660 GCF_000475195.1 Diaphorina citri | reverse complement strand
TTTTTGCCAACCCTGATTTGAAAGAGTGGCACACCACTTCAATCACGTATAACATCAATATTGTGACTATGACCGATCACTACAGTCAAACCTGTCTAAGTGGGAAACCTGGAAACCTGGATAACTGGGAAAAAAAATCGTGGCCCCTTCATTTTTTTTTACTAAAAATTCTGTTAAATGGGAAAATTGAGCCTCTATAAGTGGCAATGTCTTCTTCTAAATACTTGGTCCGAAGCCTCTGTAAGTGAGAAACGTTGCCTTTTTCCTAGGTCCGGAGCCCTCAGCGGACCTCTGTAAGTGGGAATTTGTAGGAAAGCATAGTAACCCTTAACGACAGATTACTCTTCCTCCAAACCAGTGATCACATTTACCTCTATAAGTGGGAATAGGAAAATGGCAACCTCTCAAAGTGGGACACTTTTTAACTGGGAAACCTGGATAAGTGGAAAAAAATTGCTGGTCCCTTGGATTCCCACCTAGAGAGGTTTGACTGTATTAACTATTATTAGTAAGTATGTAGTACATTTCTCTGACAAGGTCATAGGATTATTATTATTACTGCATCCCCCCTCCCCTAGTATGTAATCAGCACCCAAATTCATAATGCAGTCTCAGCTAACTGTTTGGTCCCTTTCTAAATGGAATGGGAGTCACCGAATTGCCAGTCAAGAAGTTAGTATAAAAAAAAGAGGTTTGATTGAGGGAACTGTAACTGCTAAGACATTAGGTTCATGACGTGAATAGGTAGAAAATAGAGTGGGAAAAGTGACACATCCGCTAATATTAGTGGAGATGTCAAAACCTCAAAACTACACAAATCGAATTTCAGCCTTTTCTATCGTCTCGAAGATTCGTATAAGCTTAACCCACCCCTTGGGGCGAGTTGCCCCTACACCTAAGCCTCAGAGTGGACTTTTTGTGTATGGAGTTAAATTCTCGAATCGTCTCGAAAGTCGAGAGCGAAGAGAAAAGGAAGACAGGATAGGAGAAAGCCAACCATTCCGAGAACGAACTTTATCTGTTTAGGATTAAAGCTGCCCCGGGCGGGAATCGAAACCACGACCTAGCGCTTACAAGGCAGACAAGACTACCCTCGTAGCTAACTAGGCTGGCTGACCAAGTGAGACAATGTAGAATAGAATATAGGTAGGTACCCTGTTTATACTGCCATAATGAGACTGGAAAAGTCCCTTTACTCCCGCAGTCTAAACAAGGTCTCATGTCTCATGTGTTTGGGGTACAAAATGTACGAGGCTTAGTGAGTTAATCCCAACTTTGCCTTGATCCGTCAACTACTTACAATCTCCATTGATGATGACTTTCAAGCTTTTACCGGCTACTTGTGGCCTGGTTTGTCGCCCCTAGGACGGGGTGCACCGAACAAGCCAGTTCTGCTTGGGTTCCACTGCCCTTCCATCAGAGAGCGCGATAACAACAGACATACAAAAAAAAAAAAAATGCAATTTGGCAAAACTGTGTCACTGATAAGACACCCATCAGACTTGCAACACGACTGCACGAAAAAAAAAAAAAATTCACTGTTCCTTATCAAAATTTAAAAATACATTTTCATATACATAGTTATTTAGACTATTTAGGTGGGTACTTACCGATAATTATGGAGGTGCCTGACTGCCTGATTTTTTTTGTTTTTTTTTTT
>NW_007388781.1:0-1661 GCF_000475195.1 Diaphorina citri | reverse complement strand
CCTAGATACGTATTAGAGAGCCTAATACCCTCAAGGGAAGTTCTTAACTTCGGGCCTCGCCGAAAAATTTCAGTGTCCTCTTGTACAATAATTATATCACGGAACGCCAACGAATGTTTGGGTGATTGAAAATATTAATCCGACGGAGATGGTTTGGTGAGGAGGTGGATAACGTTTGCAGAAGAGGTGGTTAAGGTTTTGTGAAGAGTGTGGTTAGTAGTGGAGGGTTTAGTAAATCTTTAACCAGAGAAAATTAGTTCACTCTTGAGAAAACATTTCCCCTTCTCCATCTTTCGCCTCCTTCAATTCTCTACTTCTCCTCTTTCCCTTCATCTTTCCTTCTTCCCTCTCAGTCTGGCACCTCATTTGTACTTCTGTGCTCTCTCGTTTTTTCAGCAGCTTTGTTTCTCTCCGTTTTATCCGTTTTTCTTTTCTTTTCTCTCTCTCTCTCTCTCTCTCTCTCTCTCTCTCTCTCTTCCTCTTTTTCGTGTTGCCCTGTTTGTTTGCTCAATTTGTCAACATTTTTTTATTTGCCAACTTGGTGTTGTCACAGCTACAGCTTCTTCTTCTTCTTCTTCTTCTTCTTCTTCTTCTTATTCTTCTTCTTCTTCATCTCCTCCTCATCCTACTCCTCCTCTTCCTCCTTTTTTTCTTCCTTCTTCTCCATGCCTCATTTTGAGTTAGACGTTTCGAGAACGAACCTGATCTGTTTAGGAAGGAAAGAACTAACATCAAAGAATAGATGAGTATGTAGATTAGAAGTTACAAACCGCATATTTATATAAAACGAAAACCCAAGATAATTTCGTGTTTTAAAACACCCATGCAATTTCACAACCTATTCATAGGTCAGACGCCTTTCCAAAGTCAATATCCCCATACGATAATATCTACTTTATTGGAAAAAATTCCCACTTTACTCCCAACGAGATCCCAATATTTCCCATCAAAGAAAATAGAAAGCATCTTCGGAGCAAAGTGAGAAAGCTCTTTGAGAAAATTTCCCCGTTTTTAGCAAAAGCAACAGGGTTAAATCCCTCTCATCCCCCACACACGTCCCCATCAAGAAGCTAAGTATAGGGAGAGAAAGGGAGAAAGATATTCAAATAAATAAAAGGAAAACAACAGTATGGAGGGAGAGAAATAGGTAAAATGGAAAAAGAACCAAGCAAAAGAGGGAAGGAAGAGAAAGAGAACGCAAAAGAAGGGAAGCAGAAATACAGCAAGAAAACGAGGGGAAAGAGTGAGAAGAAGGAGAGAAAGACAAAGAGAGGGGAATACAAAAAGGGATAAAGGGGAGACAAAAGAAGAATGCTGAGGATAGAGAGAGAAGAGATATGCATACAAGAAGAGAAAGGAAAATGTAGTAACAATCGAAGAGAGAGAGAGAGGGAGGGAGAGATAGGAGATTTATTACATGGAAAAAGGTGAAGCAAAAGAAGAATTGGAGGGATATAATAAGTGTATCAAAGAGGAAGAGCAGAAGGAAGAGGACAAAAGGGAGAAGGAGAACCTCTAATACCTCTATTACCACGTTATTCCGAAATACACATCTGTGATAGAGGTAGGTATTAGAGGTAATACCCAGTACACCGTAGAAACGAGGATTACCTTAGGTGCAATATGATCTTTTGCACTTTTGTATGTTGTAAATCACTTGT
>NW_007388780.1:0-1661 GCF_000475195.1 Diaphorina citri | reverse complement strand
GCCCCGGGCGGGAATCGAACCCGCGGCCTAGCGCTTACAAGGCAGACGCACTACCAACTAAGCTGACTAGGCTGGCAGTGTCAAGGTTAATGAGTGTTAAAAAGGAACCACTGACCACTCGTTCGTTTCAGTGAACTACTCAGTCCTCAGTCAATGAGTCAGATCCTAAAACACGGAACGCACTCTTCAACTTCCTATAGATATAAGGAGAAAGGAGCATCTGATATTTCCTTAGGAGTAGAAAAAGGAGGTTTGATAAAGGAAACTGTAGGTAACAACGGAGGTGTTATCGTCCCGAAATCGAAGAAAGAAAATAGGACAGGAGAAAGCCAGCCGTTCTGAGAACGAACGTTTCGGAATAAATTTCGCCCCGTGCGGGAATCGAACGCATGATCTGGCGCTTCCAAGGGAGTGCCAAGTAGGTACCTACTTGTATTTTCCTTTTGAAAACGGAGCCAATTCTGATGGCGCGCCATTTGCAATGGGAATATGAGTGCTTTTTTTGTCGATGGTGGGATTCGAACCCGGGGCCTTCTGAATGGCAAGCAAGCACGTTAGGACCGTAAGAGGCAGAACGTGTCTGTCATTATAATAATCAGCAGTGAGCAATATTTACGACCGAATCCATCGTAGTGAGCAGTTAATCTACATAACTTACCTATGCTCCATTCTACACAACCTACGAACCTACATTAGTCTCGTTCTAAGAGTACATACAGTAGAACCTCGATTATTTCAACTAATTGTTGAAATAATCGATTATTTTAACTAATAGTTACCTGCCTCGGTGGTGTAGTGCTCAGGCCTCAGCAGTGAGCAATATTTACGACCGAATCCATCGCAGTTAGTAGTTAATCTACATAACTTACCTATGCTCCATTCTACACAACCTACGAACCTACATTAGTCTCGTTCTAAGAGTACATACAGTAGAACCTCGATTATTTCAACTGATTGGGACCGAGGGCAGTTGAAATTATCGAAGTTCTGTATAAAAAGTTGAAACAATCGAAGTTCCGTAGGTATAAAACAATGTAAAATGGAGCCACAGTTATGGGTTCAATCCCAGCCGAGGTATGGAATTTTATCCTCATATAATTTGAGAATTTGACCACATTAATAGTAGTAGCCTGCTGCTGGAGTAAAGGGACTTTTCAGTCCTATGCAGTTGAAATTATCGAGGTTCTGTATAAAAAGTTGAAACAATCGAAGCTCTGTAGGTATAAAACAATGTAAAATGAAGCCACAGGCCACAGTTATAGGTATAAAATAACAAAATAGGGAATGATTGCCCTTTTATTTTGAAATTAAACAAAGAAACAAACAAAAAACATGCTGTCGATCGACATTGTCTTCTTGTCATTAGTCTCGTTAGTTCGAACAATTTCAATGACCTTTTCCTCTGATAAAGAAGGATTTCCTTAGACTTACTTAGAGGGATAGAGAAAAAAGCGATTTTCGGAGTTGAAATAATCGAGGTTCAACTGTACTTATTTCTCTGACCTATACATAAGTCCCATTTATTTTTTCTCATTTCAATGTCAACCAAGCCAGCCTAGTTGGTCGGTAGCGCTTTTGCCTTGAAGGCCGCGGGTTCGATTCCCGCCCGGGGCGGATTTTATCCTGATGGGATAATGTTCGTTCTCGGAACGGCTGGCTTT
>NW_007388779.1:0-1661 GCF_000475195.1 Diaphorina citri | reverse complement strand
GAGGGCATCACTTGAGAGTATATTGGAGCTATTGGGAATGTAGATGAGGGATATCAGGTTCGGGAATAGAACAATAGGTTTGTTTAAGTAAACTCGGATAGTACTGGTTACTTAGGCAAAGCGTTACATTACCACAAGGCAAAATAAAATGGGCCTAAATGGTCTTGTTAGTCTCTCTAGAGACAACAATTTATTCAAGTCTTTTCATGAATTTCTTTGTGGTAAAGCAGAGCCTTCTCACGACTCTTGTGGATATTACAGCATTACTATGAAGTGCCTCCTTTGCAATCAATTTCCACATTTCAATAATCTTTTTACCACCTGTGCACCCCGAATTCAAAGCACAGAGCCGGAAAAAGTTCGACGCCCCCGGGAATCGAACCCGGGACCTCCGGCGCGGTGTGCAAGCTTAGGAGGCACGGAGGTTACTTTCGAAATCCAACATAAGCCCCTCTAAACACGGAACTACTGAAAAGAAACCAGTTAGTAACCCGAGTTACTAAGCACTAAGTATGAATCTAAGACATACTAAGCACCAAGTATTAAGTAGGTACTAAGAACTTAAATCACACCCTGTATATTTTTTATGTACCTATCTTTTTTCCCGCACAACAATAGGTTTCTTCAAAAGATACTCCCCCCCCCCTCTCCCTATCCCGAAATCCCTTCTTCCTTTCCCTCCCTCTCCCTCTTCTTCCTTCAGGTCTGGTTATGTCGATAGATACGCAGTTGTAACGTTCTCTTCACTTTGATGTTCCCGGTAAGTGTGAGGCTCCAATCAGTAAAGATACCTATATGAGATATGACCTATCATCTTCCTATCGATATTCTCATACACTTCTTTATTTCTATCTATACGGGGTGAGCTAGAGAAATTGTCTCTCATAAATGGAGAAGACACTTGGGATTTTTTCAAGTCTTATCGTTCCGAAATTGAATCCGGGACCTAGCGCCAATACAAATTAAATGGATATATGAGATATGACCTATCATCTTCCTATCGATATTCTCATACACTTCTTTATTTCTATCTATACGGGGTGAACTAGAGAAATTGACTCTCATAAAAGGAGAAGACACTCGTGATTTTTTCAAGTCTTATCGTTCCGAAATTGAATCCGGGACCTAGCGCTTACCCTCCAAGCTAACACAAGGTCGGCCACGATATATGAGATATGACCTATCATCTTCCTATCGATATTCTCATACACTTCTTTATTTCTATCTATACGGGGTGAACTAGAGAAATTGTCTCTCATAAACGGAGAAGACACTTCTTCAAGTCTTATCGTTCCGAAATTGAATCCGGTACCTAGCGCTTACCCTCCAAGCTAAACAAGGTTGGCCAGTTCTAGTAAAGCTTTCTAATCTTTCTATTGATGTTGCGTAAGCCTCAATTGAGCGGTCAATACTAAGCACTAAGCAGTCTAATGGTGGATTTCAGCAACCTTATTTCCAGCCTCAAACAGCCCGTTAGATAAGCCAATACAAATTAAATGGAACTTAACTGGCTGTTAGCTTAAAATAGGAGTTCTAATGACTGAATAAATATTGGTGAAATCCAACATAAGCCCCTCTAAACGCGGAACTACTGAAAAGAAACCAGTTAGTAACCCGAGTTACTAAGCACTAAGTATGAATCTATGACATACTAAGCACCA
>NW_007388778.1:0-1661 GCF_000475195.1 Diaphorina citri | reverse complement strand
ACTCGTGCCGCACGGCAGGCACTTTTCCACTTAGGCGGCTTTTGCAGCCTGGCATTCCGCACGGCAAGTACAGCCCAAAGTGGAAACGTAGCTTTAGGTGTGCATATTTTAGGTGAGTTAGGTCATTAGAAATACGGGATCCTGGGAGTGAAAGTGCTAATCTCCAGCATTTTAGTAATGGATATCCCACACATAGATAAAATAGCAGGTAGGATAGACCTTCTATCCTACCTGCGCGGCATTGTACTCGTGCCGCACGGCAGGCACTTTTCCACTTAGGCGGCTTTTGCAGCCTGGCATTCCGCACGGCAAGTACAGCCCAAGTGGAAACGTAGCTTTAGGTGTGCATATTTTAGGTGAGGTAGGTCATTAGAAATACGGGATCCTGGGAGTGAAAGTGCTAATCTCCAGCATTTTAGTAATGGATATCCCACATATAGATAAAATAGACAGGCTCTACCTTCTATCCTACCTGCTTGGATATCCCACACATAGATAAAATAGCAGGTAGGATAGACCTTCTATCCTACCTGCTTAAATAGAACAGTTGCGCTTACTTGGGTGATGTTTCAAAGTCATAGAGCAGGAAAAATGAGAACCAACGGAATTTTTCTTTTTCTTCTACGACTTCTAGATCCCGGTAATTAGGTATGTATATTTGTCCCTAGAGCTTTTAAGACAAGATGGAAATTTGGGCAAGGGAGCAAAAAAAAACCAATTAGGTAGTATCCAAAAAGATTTTTTCTAATTAATTTTTTTTATCCCCAAACAGAGAAGTCCACCGTATACTTACCTTTCCTAATTAATTATGCTAATCAACCCTTCATGCATAACTAAATAGGGTTAACTTTCTGTATGATACATAGGTCTATGTTTACCGAGGGAAACTTTTAAGATAAAATAGGTAGTTACTGAATAATTAATGGGCCATTTTAGTGGCATGTACTTTCTCTTTTTCTCTCTCTCTCTCTCTCTCTTTCTCTTCCTCCCCTCCATACCCAGTTTGAGAAGCCATGTTTCCCTCAGGATATTGTGTTTATCTAAAGTGCCCATCCAACAGAGTCATGCATAACTAAATAGGGTTAACTTTCTGTATGATACATAGGTCTATGTTTACCGAGGGAAACTTTTAAGATAAAATAGGTAGTTATTGAATAATTAATGGGCCATTTTAGTAACATGTTTGTACTCTCTCTTTCTCTCTCTCTCTTTCTCTTCCTCCCCTCCATACCCACTTTGAGAAGCCATGTTTCCCTCAGGATATTGTGTTTATCTAAAGTGACCATCCAACAGAACTGTTGGCTATTTCTCTCTCTCTCTCTCTCTCTCTCTCTCTCTCTCTCTCTCTCTCTTCCTCCCCTTCATACCCAGTTTGGGAAGCCATGTTTCCCTCAGGATATTGTGTTTATCTAAAGTGCCCATCCAACAGAACTGTGGCTACAAGGTATGATCATAACTTTTGTGGGGAAACACACCACATCAGGCAATTCCGTCACAGGTGCAATTTATTTTATTTGTAGGCATGGGATCTTTTAATTTCCAATAAATTATTCTATAACTTATACAATTTCATAAGAAATCCCGATTATGCAAATTTAGAATCAGTCCAAATTTTCGAAAATGGGAAATTAGTGGAGATATCCATTTTGAGATCCCTTCAT
>NW_007388777.1:0-1661 GCF_000475195.1 Diaphorina citri | reverse complement strand
TTTTTGGTCTGGTGATCTATCTAATAGAGTATTTTGATGAGTGAAAAAAGATGAGAGTATGGTTTAAATTTTAAATGAGAACTTGAAATTTGGCATATATGTAAATGTAGGAAAATACAATAAGATAAAACTCTAAGAAGTAAACTGAAATTTGACGTATCCGTGTTCAATGATCCGAGCAGACAGGGCAAATGTGCAACTTCAAGATTACTATATCGGACTGAGACAGGTAGAAAAAAAAAGCTAGATACCTATTAGCAGTTATAAAAAAGCGCCTTATGTTAAAAGTAGGCGTTAAGAGCGCCTCTGTTTGAAATGTTGTTAAACTCCAGTGTCAAGATTTTTTCCCCCCATTTTAAATTTTGGTCCATCGTTTTTCGGGTTGCCGGCCGTAGGTAGTTACCTGTTGTTGATCCAACTAAAAAAAAAAACCCTCCTCTTATTATCCAGCCAGATTCCCAGTGTAAGCGCTCCGGCCCAAGCATTTCAATAATCACATAGATCGTGTGAAAGTCTTTCTATTATATTCTACCTATTTGCCATGACTTCTGATCGGAAAGGTCAGCTAGAAAACTGCCATATAAGAGCATATAGAAAACGATCTAGCAGCTATACTCTGTGTGGAATTGCAGTTACAACCAGATGTACCATCTTCGTGATGGCCTACCAGGCGAGATATCAGGAGGGGCTGTGGATAACCCACTTCTGTAAAATGTAGTGGTCAAAACACTCTTCGCATAATCAGTATTTTTATTACGGTATAATTTCTTGGGGTCCATCGATAGAATTTCTTGTTCTTCTTCTTTTTTTTTCTTCATCATCGTCCTCCTCTTGAAGAGGTTTGATAGAGGGAACTGTAACAGCGGAGGACTTATCGTCCCGAAGTCGAAGAGAGAAGGAGAACATGATAGGAGAAAGCCAGCCTTTCCAAAAAAACAACCTTAACTGCTTAGTATAAAGCTCGCCCCGGGCGGAATTCGAATCCGCTTTCTAGCGCTTACAAGGCAGACGCACTACCCTCTAAGTCAACAAGGCTAGCTATATGATTTTCCCTCCAATTTCCCACCTCTATCAGTCCGTAAAACGTGTCATCTCGGACCACTTTCCCCGGATCTGCTACGGCACAGACGCACAGACAACATGCGTCTAATGTAGAAGTTGTTTCATTAAAACGGAGGTGAAACACTCATCCTTACATCGCATCGTCCCTGAAGATCGAGATATTCGCGAGGTTGAAGGTTTCGATGTACCTGGAGGTAGCTTCTTGCGATGAGCTTTTAAGTAAATGATGGCCAATTGTATTGTTTCCAAGCTTGTTTATAGTAGATCTTCCACGTCGGAGACGTAGCTTGGTAAGTAATGGTGAAGGAAGTCAGGCATTTTTACTTTTTTAGTCCGTCCTTCCTTTATTATTACTAATAATAAAAGGTATAGTGGACGGACTATTATATTTGCTTCGGTGTCGTCTGTCTGTCCTTCTGACCCCATAGAAGGACTTATCCAAACCTGGTCGACCTTTATATCAAATTAAAGGTCTTTTTACGAGAAACACGAAAGTTGTGGTGCAAATTTTGTCCAGAAAGCCAAAAAGCCAAAAAAACTGGTTTTTGGGGGATTTTTTTCACATTTTCTCACACAAATGAGCTCTGATCTTGAAATTT
>NW_007388776.1:0-1662 GCF_000475195.1 Diaphorina citri | reverse complement strand
GAGAGTGTGGACTTGAGATCTGGAGGCTAGTGGTTCGAGTCCAAGTGAAATCATAAAGTTTAGCGTTGTGTATTAATCGAGGTCGTACACTCTGAGGCTTAGGGAAGAGGGCAAACAGCCCTAAAAGTTGGATTAAGCTTATACGAATCAAAGTATTCTTGACATAATTCTTAATCAAAACTTTTTATTTGCTTAGTTACGGAGAGTGTGGACTTGAGATCTGGAGGCTAGTGGTTCGAGTCCAAGTGAAATCATAAAGTTTAGCGTTGTGTATTAATCAAGGAACGATATCTGTTATATCGTACTCAAAAAGTACTCTCTGAGGCTTAGGTGTTGGGGCAAACAGCCCTAAAAGTTAGGTTAAGCTTATATGAATCGAAGTATGCTTAACACAATCAAAACTTCTTTTTAATATAATTTCAGATGGCAGAGTTTCCCCTGGAACCGAACTTGTCGAAAATGTTGATCATGTCCGTACATCTCCAATGTTCTGATGAAGTACTTACCATAGTGTCCATGTTATCAGTACAGAATGTATTCTATAGGTAAGTTTTAAGTAAATTTAAAAACTAAGAACTAAGAAGTTACCAACTTAAAAACTTTTTTGTAATATAAGACGAGGAGGAGGATTCAGCTCTATGTTTAATGTGCTTGCGAATGAATTGTTATTAGTAAATAAAAAACATATACCTATATCTATAAGAACTTACGAGGCGAATACAATAGTCCGTCCCTTATACCTTTTTATTACTATTGTAATAATAAAGGAAGGACGGACTAAAAAACATATACCTATATCTTCTTTTTGTAATATAAGACGAGGAGGAGGATTCAGCTCTATGTTTAATGTGCTTGCGAATGAATTGTTATTAGTAAATAAAAAACATATACCTATATCTATAAGAACTTGCAAAGTAGAATAGAATATACCCTGTTTATACTGTCCAAATGAGACTGAAAAGTCCCTTTACTCCTGCATATGTCTGATATGTCAGCCTATTTTGCTAGGAAGGTAGTGCGCCTACCTTGTAAGCGCTAGGTCGTGGGTTCCATTTCCGCCCAGAGATGAGTTTCGTTCTCGGAACGGCTGGCTTTCTCCTATCCTTTCTTCCTTCTCTTCGATTTTGGGACGATAAGACCTCCGTTATTGTTCCCTTTATCAAAGCTCTTCAAACTGACAAAATACCATCAATTTCCCCCATTCGTCATTTACAGACCGAAAGACAAACAAGCGCTGGCGGACCAGAAGAAAGCCAAGTTCAATCAAATGGAAGGCGACACCTTGTAAGCGCTAGGTCGTGGGTTCCATTTCCGCCCAGAGATGAGTTTCGTTCTCGGAACGGCTGGCTTTCTCCTATCCTTTCTTCGATTTTGGGACGATAAGACCTCCGTTGTTACAGTTTCCTCTATCAAACCTCTTAAAAGAAAAGACCTCCTTTATTGTTCCCTTTATAAAAGCTCTTCAAACTGACAAAATACCATCAATTTTCCCCATTCGTCATTTACAGACCGAAAGACAAGCAAGCGCTGGCGGACCAGAAGAAAGCCAAGTTCAATCAAATGGAAGGCGATCACATCACTCTGCTAGCTGTGTATAACTCTTGGCGTAACAATAAGTTCAGTAATGCTTGGTGCTATGAGAACTTTGTACAGATTAGAACA
>NW_007388775.1:0-1662 GCF_000475195.1 Diaphorina citri | reverse complement strand
TTTTTTTTTTTTTTTTTTTTTTTTTTTTCTGAGAGAGACAGATTCCTTTGACTATGTATAAGTTCCATCACACTCTTATAGCTTGTCTTTTTTGCTAGGATTTTAACCAGCCCCTCTTAAGATCCACACTATAAAACCACCAGCAGTATGTATGGGGTAGCATGCCTGCTTTGTAAGCGCTTGTTGCACAGTCAATTCCCACCTGGGGTAAACTTTATCCTAAACAGGTAAGGTTCATTCTTAAAATGGCTGACTTTCTTATAGCCTGTGCTCCTTTTCTCTTCAACTTAAGAATGATAGTATCTCAGTACAGTGCCCTTTTGCAAACCTTTTTTTTTATGGAAACTTGGAACTTAATTTGTCCCAATAATTCTGTATTTCCAGAGGACAAATTCCGTGCTCCGAGAGCTCTCTACTCATCCCGTACTCACTCCCAGTTGAACCAAGTCCTGCAGGAGTTACAGAAAACCGAGTACACACATGTGAAAGTGTCCACACTTGGGTCTCGGGACCAGTTGTGCATACATCCAGATGTGTCCAACCCCAACAATTCAGGGGCAGTTAAGGTATGGTGCAGCTTTAAGTACAATGTGTTCAGTGTAAGTAAGGAACTCTCAAAATGGTGATTGAGAGCCCGCCTTGTAAGTTGTAAGCCCTAGGTCTCGAGTTCGATTTACGCCCAGCGTAAACTTTAGTCTAAACAGATAAGGTTCGTTTCAGAACGACTGGCTTTCTCCTATCCTCCTCTCTTTGACTTCTAAACAACAGTACTTCTACCTGCCTCGGTGGTGTAGTGGTCAAGGCGCTCGTCTGGTAAACAGGAGGGCGTGGGTTCAATCCCAGCCGAAGTATGGAATTTCAACAGCCAAGGTAATTAGTTTGGAAGGTAATTATGGAAGTTGTCTGCAAAATTTGGGCAACCTGTGGCTTAAAAAACTTGAATTAATTCTTTTTTCTTCTTTTTTAGAAAGCAATGTGTCGTGCCCTGGTATCGAACCGATCGTGCAAGTACTACGAGGAAGTATCCACCAAGGTTATTGACCTTGGGATAGAGATTGGGGACATTGAGGATTTGGTGAAGAAAGGAAAGAAGAAGAAATGCTGCCCTTACTTTGCAACCAAGGAGCTGCAGAAGAATGCGGATGTCATTTTTCTCCCGTACAATTACCTCCTGGACCAGCGGATAAGGAAGACTCAGGAAATTGAGTTGAATGTGAGTAGATTTTTTTTGAACACCCTGTATGTAGCTGCTAATGTTTTTAGTGATGGGTGTTTTAGCCCCCATTCCCTGACAAGCTTCTCACAACAGTCCAAACATTAACCCGATGACTAAGTCTGATTGGGACTGGAAAAAGCCATAATTGGCCAGACAACAATGCCTTGTAAGTGCTCGGTGGCCGGTTGGATTCTTGCTCGGAGAAAACCTCGGGACCAGTTGTGCATACATCCAGATGTGTCCAACCCCAACAATTCAGGGGCAGTTAAGGTATGGTGCAGCTTTAAGTACAATGTATTCAATGTAAGTAAGGAACTCTCAAAATGGTGATTGCATCACAGTTTTTCTTAAGGGAAAAAACAGCCAAAGTAATTAGTTTGGAAGGTAATTATGGAAGTTGTCTGCAAAATTTGGGCAACCTGTGGCTTAAAAAACTTGAATTAATT
>NW_007388774.1:0-1662 GCF_000475195.1 Diaphorina citri | reverse complement strand
AAAACGCAAATTCTATGACTCATTTAACATTGAACTAAAACTCGGTTTCTTCTAAACACATTCATTGACAGTGGGATGCTGGGATGTTTTAGGATGTCCCATAAACTCATTAATACTCGTATCTAGTGTGAGTTCCGTATAAGCTTAACCCATCCTTTAGAGCGTCTCCCTTGTAAGCGCTAGGCCGCGGGGGCGGATTTTATCCCGAACGGATAATGTTCGTTCTTGGAACGGCTGCCTTTCTCCTAACCTGTTTTGCTCCTCTCTTCGACGACGAAATCGTTCACACTGCCTCGACAACATAGATTCACCTCGTCGATCGACGGTCGTCGACTATGTGTGGACGCAGCTAAAGGACGACATATTCAAGTCCCAAATAATTCCGTTCGAAATAAAGAATTCTAGAGTTGAATCCAAGTTGAAATAGACAATCAACAAACCAATATACCTTTCTTATTAAGACCTCTATAGAACAATATGAACATAATAAACCAATGATTTACACAAATCCACCGAGCACACTGAAACAATAACGATAAATTTCGATAAAGCGGAAGAAGAAGAAAAGCACAACAATAAAAGTAATAATGATAACAATAAAAAAAAATATTGGATTATTGAAATCATGACGATGTTGGGAATCAATCGTGCAGAAATGAAACCCGCGGATTGTGAAGCTACTGGGTGAAACTGTGAAATGAAGATTGGGAAAGTTGGGCCCCCCCGTTAACCATTGGGGTGATATAACTAAAGGATTTACCCCTAGGTCCATTCGTAGATTCGTATGAGCTTAACCCATCTTTTGGGACTGTTTGCCCCTACACCTTAGCCTCAGAGTGGGCTTTTTGTGTTTGGAGTTAAGCTAAATTATGGACCCCTATAGGTCCATTGTCTCAGGATTGAGAGACTGACGAAAAACGCCGACCCCGTCCGAACACGGGAAACGGCGAAGGAAAAACTACATTAGTCAATCTGATTGGTTTCAAATTTCAAATGCTAGACATTGACTGTTAGGTCATTTTTGTGATTCAGGAAACGGAAATATCCGGGTACGTCATTTTGGTCTACCCTGTAGATTCGGGCAGAAATCTAACGTTGTCTCAGGGTTTCTGGTTCTCAGAGTTTTTTGCATCGAAAAAAAACCACAAGAATAGATTAATAAATTTGGTTTGGAGGATCAACACAGAGGTACCTTCCATACTTCCTAGTGTAGGCAGAGAGGCCAACTTGAACCAACAGGCAGAGAGTTGGCCAACTTGAACCAACAGGCAGAGTTGACCAACTAAACCAACACCAATATGAAATTATTTGCTGAAAAGCAATTTCTTGACCATCGAGTCAAAATGTTCATTTGTAATGTTTAAAAATTTCATGAATTAATTAAGGAAAGTAAAAATCAGGTAGATGTCTGGCTAGGGGACATTATACAGGGAGGAGACCAGCCTGAAATTTCCCTTGCTAAAGAAATACCAAAATTCGAGCGTGAAGGGCATCAAAAATTTTTGTAGCTAAAACCAAATGTCAGCCAAAACTGGCCAAAGCAATCACCCTAGTGGGGCTGACGAAAAACGCCGGCCTCGTCTCTACATGGGAAAAGACAAAGAACGAAAGAAGAAGAATCAGAATCAGATAGAACTAGACTTGTCACAAATGTATACACAA
>NW_007388773.1:0-1662 GCF_000475195.1 Diaphorina citri | reverse complement strand
ATAACAGCTTGGATGTCATCCTCCACTGCTTTGATACTCTTAGTGTACTGGCCTTGACCCTGTAATTGGAAATGTACATTATAATCAGTAGCAAGTCTAAATGAAAGTATTTGTATGAATCACTTGGGCCTGGAACTACAAGTTCATCTTTGGACACAGTCTCCAAACTAGGGATGGGTAAATATTGAGTGAATTGATTCAAAGAGTTGAATATTTCAAAAGAATCGTGAATCGCAATTCTTAAATTCAAAGAATCGCGATTCTTGAAGAGTCGAGGAAAGCGTGTGGTGGGGGGAAAAAAATCGGCTATGCTGCAATCTCATTGGTTACGAAAAGCAGCGAGAGTGATACTGCGTGCGAGGGGGGTTACCTCATCTATCTCTCTCTCACTACAAAAGAATCGCGATTCTTTTAGAGTCGATTCTTTGAGTCAAATATTTGAAAAGAATTGAGTCGTGGTATTCGAATATTCAAAAAGAGTCAAATATCCCATCCCTACTCCAAACTAAGAGGTCAACTATCATTCCAACAAATATCATTGATTCCATAAATATGTAACCCTAAAGCCTTGGCCCTTCAAAAATGCCATAATTTTCCTCAAGGTTTGAATTGCAAGATCCTGTTCTGTAGTAGCAGAAGACCAAGTAAAAGGGTAACTTACATAAGACTTGAGCAGGGCAATATCAGCTTCATCAAGGGCTGCAACAAGAATTAAGAGAGATTAATAATTTCCAAGCTTTTTTTTGTAGCAATTTTCATCACTGCGGCTTCTGAACTGGCACCTTTGTCAGAACTTACACTGTCTGTCTGTTCCAAAATCTTGAATGGTTGGGTTGGTCTGATTTCAAAGATAAAAATCACCGGGACAGACTCTTGATTAAATTTTGGGTCTAACTGGACAATCAGGTGCCCCAGTTATTTCTGCAGTTTACTAAAGATACAACAAGTAGGGGTGTCTCCTTATGATCCTCAGACCGAGACATTAAGTAGGTACGGTAAGCTTATCCCGTCATTTTATGGACTTACATTTGATTTCCTTCTTTTCTTCCTCTGGGTCCTCCTTCTTAGCTTTTCGCATATCATCTCCAAGGTAGTCCGGCATATTTCCAAATTAGAACTAAACGTTGAGAATCAAAAGTTACTGAAGTTTCAGCAAAAACTTCAGCAAATTAGCAAAAATGTTTTTCAGATGAAATTTAGAACTAAACGTTGAGAATCAAAAGTTACTGAAGTTTCAGCAAAAACTTCAGCAAAAATGTTTTTCAGATGAAATTTTGTGATGATGATTTTCAAAATTTTAAAAATTAAAATGAAAACATTACATTTCATTACAAGGTCCGTGTACACGATCGGTTGTGATCGCTAGCGCTAATTTTTCAAAGAGAGATGTGCAAGAAACAGTCAAAAAACTTTCTTACTTTTTTCTTTCAATTTTTTGAAAAAAAAATAGACAAATCAAATTTTTGCTAAACTAGGTAGAGGTAGGTAGGTACCGAAAAGTGGCGACACTGGCGACTGATAAGAGATAAGGAGCTTTCCTCTTTAGGTAATACCTTCCGTTCTATCCAAATTCCAAAAACGGATACCGGATTGGCAAAGGAAAGCATGTAATACTTGGGATAAATGTCTGGCACCAGTGAAAACATTATCAAAGGTAAGAAT
>NW_007388772.1:0-1662 GCF_000475195.1 Diaphorina citri | reverse complement strand
CTTCTTCAGCCTCATGCTACAGTAGAAAGATCACTCTTACGAATCTGAGCTCAGCAAGACGCCAAACAGCGAGCTCTTAATCTCAATCGTTAATCATCAATCTCAAATCGTTAAGCCGAACAGTTAATCAGTTAATCTTATTCGTTAATTTCACTTAATTAACTTCAATGCCGGCTACCTGGTCGGTTCTGGCGAAGTTTTAAGCTCTGATTATCGCGAGGATGCGAAGCGTGGCAGGATCAGCAAATTCTGGCTGAGGGAAAACCCTTTTTTTTTTTTTTTTTTTTTTTTTTTTTTTTTAAGGACGGACTACTTCCTACCTACATACCTCGTTGTGGTTTTAAAACCTATTGGGTACATACCTATATGATTGTGTAGCAGACAAAAATAATGTCTTTTAATACCTACATTTCGGTCGAGGTCCTTAGGTGGGAGTTTTCAGTCCCATTTGGACAGTATAATCAGGGTAAATTTCAACTTTTAGAATATTCTGTGGCTGATGATGGTTCCAGTGGCCTAAACCTAAACCTTGAAGAGCTGAGAGCTCCCTCACGCAGAACGACGGCCCAGACGATTTTCAAGAGTAGATTCAGTTTACAGGGTGGTTGAAGATGGCTGAAGAATTTTAAGATTTTTAGGTGATCACTCCTTCCCAAAGATTAAATGGAAGTGTTTTCCTATCGCTTCCTTTTGCATCATCGGGAAGAAGTGATTTTTCTTTCAAGAGGTTTGATAGAGGGAACTGTATAACTGCTAACTGCCAAGGTCTTAGTTTACAGGGTGGTTGAAGATGGCTGAAGAATTTTAAGATTTTTAGGTGATCACTCCTTCCCAAAGATTAAATGGAAGTGTTTTCCTACCTCGCCGCAATTATATGCACTGGCTAGGAAATCGCTTCCTTTTGAATCATCGGGAAGAAGTTTCTTTCAAGAGGTTTGATAGAGGGAACTGTATACCTGCTAAGGTCTTGAGAGTAGATTGAGTTACAGGATGGTAAAAAATGTAAAAATCAATAGCTAAGAAGCAGAGCGGACCAAGTCCAAGTTTTGAGATAAATGGAGTCAAAGTTTAGGACTAGTCAAAGTTAAATAGTGATGACCATTTTGTTTTTGCTCTCATTTTAATACAACACTAAAGTGAAGTTAGCAACCTATTTAAAAAACAGATCTTTTCGCGCTCTTTCCAACGATATTAAAATACTCGAAAATTAAAATATGATTCCCATCTTTCCATGCTTTGCGCTGTGGTTAACGTGATGGGCACTCCCCCAAAATTTATTAAGCCTAGTTACTCTGTTAGCTTGGAGGTTTGTACGCCTGTTTTGTAAACACTAGGTCGCAGGTTCGATTCCCACCCGAGTTAGATTTTATTCAAAATAGATAAGGTTCGTTCTCGGAACGGCTGGCTTTCTCATATCCTGTTCTCCTTCTCTCTTCCGATTTCAGAACGATGAGGCCTCTGTTCTTACAGTTGCCTCTATCAAACCTATTCATTCAATTCGATATGGCGTCCCTGGCGATGGCGGTATACTATTTTTCCTTGAACCATCCAGTATTGGCAAGTGAAGTGTGCCGTTTTCATTTTAATCGCTCAACTCTGGAATCTGGAAGATTTATATTCGGTTCCTACGAGTGCGCTTAAGGATTTCACGGGCTCTTGAAA
>NW_007388771.1:0-1662 GCF_000475195.1 Diaphorina citri | reverse complement strand
CGGTTAGTCGTTAGAGGTTGTTATAGGCAAATTTTACTGTACATGTTATCTTTATCATGGGTTTGTTTTTCATCTTTCTACAGAATGTTTGATGTCATAGAATTTGAAGGGGGCTTGTTAGAAACCACCCCAACATCTTGGGTCATTGATGGACAGTGTACTTCTCTACAGAACCTTTTAAAACAGCTACCACTCAAGACATTAAATGAAGTCCAGAGCTTCGACAATTTACTAATGTCAGAAGAAAATGTAGCAGCACTAGTAAGTACAGCCTCCCTAAAAATTTCTTTCTGTGTCTCTACCAGTTGCATCACAATTCACATTACTATTTAATCATTTGTCATTCAAATTCATGGTTAATGGAGCATTCAAATCTTTTTACTTAATGGGGCACTAGGGCACCCGTAGCATCTCTAACAAAACTTGGTGGTGCAATTAGCCAGTATGGAGGAGTTGAATCTTAGGATGCTGGTGGTTTGGTGCTGGCTATTTCCAGCCCCTTTCAGGCTGGGTGAGGTTAATGTGAGAAGTTGGTATGGTAAGGCTAATGCCTGGAGGGTAAAACCACCACCATCTCCTATAACCTTCAATGTGTTGAGAGGGACTTCAAACCAAATAGAACCATGAAACAACCCACCAAAAAAAATATGTTCATTTATTTATTTAGATATTATTATTTTTATTTTTAGACTGAATACTTGAGCTTCAAATCTGGAGACAGCTTAAGTCACTACTTGAGAAATATCATGAGAGAGTGCTTCCTAGATGTTGTTCTTCAAGAATTCTCATGGTGTGGAACAAATGGGGCCAAGGCTCAATTTAGGTAAAACCACCACCATCTCCTATAACCTTCAATGTGTTGAGAGGGACTTCAAACCAAATAGAACCATGAAACAACCCACCAAAAAAATATGTTCATTTATTTATTTAGATATTATTATTTTTATTTTTAGACTGAATACTTGAGCTTCAAATCTGGAGACAGCTTAAGTCACTACTTGAGAAATATCATGAGAGAGTGCTTCCTAGATGTTGTTCTTCAAGAATTCTCATGGTGTGGAACAAATGGGGCCAAGGCTCAATTTAAAAACTTCAAATCAAAAGTGTTATATTTGGTAAGTCTCATTTTTAATTTCAACATGTCAATACTGCAATAGTGAATACCCCAGTTTTGGTTAGATCTCTGAAGTTAAGTGACACCAAGCATGGTTAGTATTTGGATGGGTGAGCACCTCAATTACACACTTGATACTGGCTTTTTCCAGTCCCAATCATGTTGAGTAAGGTGGTCTGTTTAATAACAAATATGTCCATTTCTTAGTACATTTAATATTGATTTGGTGGTTTGGTTTAATGTCTCTATCAACACTTAATATATTGTAGGTTATATGAGGCAGAGGTTTTACCCTCTAGGTGTTGACCTTACCATACCAGCTACTCACATTAACCTCACCCAGCCTGAGGGAAGGGGGCGGAAAAAGCCAGTAGCACGTGAATAATATCTGGACTGAGGTTCCCAGGTGGTCACCCATTAAAATACTAGTCATGGTCGACGTTGCTTAACTTTGTGAGTGAGTTCATTAGACAGTCAGTGTCTTATGAGATTTTTATAGAGATTATTATTTGGTAATTGTAAGTACTTAATAATAAGGTAATATAGGT
>NW_007388770.1:0-1662 GCF_000475195.1 Diaphorina citri | reverse complement strand
TAAGCAGATAAGGTTTGCCCCGGACGGGAATCGAACCCGCGTCCTAGCGGTTGATAATATTGATTTTGAAAAAGTTCCAAATTCAATTTGTCTTGAATTTTCAAAATGTGCAGATAACAGCTGATGTAGTAGTGCAGATAACAAAATAAGTAAGCAAAAAAAAAAGAAAAAGTATCCACTGAGGTATCAAGGTAAAGGTACCTACATATGTAAGTATGGAGTTTTATCTTTACCTACCTGTACTTACCTAGGTAGGTATGTGTGCCTACCGATCTGCCGATTCACGAGATTTCAAGCGGTTTACGATATGGAAACAGGTTAATTAGAAGAAAAATAAAATCGGTTTATCTATTTATTTGTTTTTATTTTATGTTTAAAACGAAGAAGAAGGAAAAGAGTACAAAGAAGAAGAGAAAGAAAAAGACGAAGAAAAAAACGAAGATAAGGAAGAAGAAGAAGAGGAGGAAGGAGAAACAGACGAAGAAGAAGCAGAAGAAGAAGAAAACGACGAAGAAGAGGAAACAAAAGAAGTAGAAAAAGAAGAGGAAGGAGAAGAATGAGAAGAAAAAGCAGCAGATGAAGAGGAAGACGAAGAAGAAGCAGAAAAAGCAGCAGAAGAAGAAGAGGAAGACGAAGAAGAAAAAGAAGAAGAAGAGGAAGACGAAGAAGAAGCAGAAAAAGAGAAGAAGAAGAAGAAGAAGAAGAAGAAGAGGAAGACGAAGAAGAAGAACAAGAAGAAGAGGAAGAGCAGGAAGATGGAGAAGGTCCGGAGTGATTTATTGCTAGTTAATAAATTATCTCGGGCAGACAAGAATGCAGTTCAGATCCTATCGGACTTAATTCAAATTAATTTTTAACTTCAACTAAATTGCTTTTTTGTGTACCTATTAGATATTCTACCAACTTTATATCCCAAGTTGCCTACTCAGTGAATAAGTCAGAGTCAGACCCCAACACCAAAAGTTACCTACTCAGTCAATGAGTCAAAAACCATCTCTAGTTGGAGAGTGAGTTACTTGTTTTTGGATTCGACTCTCTTCCATCAAAGTTACTGAGTCTTCCATATTACAAATTTCATCAAAAACGGACCGATCGTTTGATAAACAAGAATACGGCTAACCAAAATGGAAAAAAGGAAGATATGACACAAAATATGAGAGCGACCCGAAGAGGTCTCTCAGAAAATATGGAATAAATATTTCAAGAGAGGAGAAGAAGAAGAACAAGATGAACGGGGAGAAGAAAGAGAGGAAGAAGAAATAGAAGGGAAAGAGAAATGGAGAGAGAAAAAGAAAACACTAGAAAAGAAGAAGAAAAACTGTTTTTCTACATTAATAAAAAAAGAAAGAAAAAACTTGAATGGGATATATGGGAGAGAAAGAGGGAGGAGCGAGGAAGAGAAAAAAGAGAGACAGATAGAGGAAGGGAGCAAGAAGGAGGGTGAGAAGAAGAAATATAAAAATAGTTTGAAGTAGGAGAGGAAGAGAGAAGGAGAGAGGTAGGAAAAGGAGGAGATAGGGATAACTGATAAGATAGAAAGAGAGAGAGAAAGGAAGGGATGGAGGGAGAGAGAGAAAGGAGGGAGGAAGAGAGAGGAGAAAGAAAGGAGAGAGAGGGAGAGGAAAAAGCCCAACAGAAAGTACATTTGATTAAAAATCTCTA
>NW_007388769.1:0-1663 GCF_000475195.1 Diaphorina citri | reverse complement strand
AATCAAGGTAAATTCCGCTGCTTTTGATGCTCTAATTTTACTTTGTTTTTCTACTTTTACGCTAATTTCACTCGTTCAGACCCGAATTTTTACGCACAAATTCCTTACCCTTACACATATCGTAGGGTGTGTAATATTGTATATCAAACTTCGGTCATGATCAATTGCTCATACCGGAGTATGTTACTCATCAGGCGTCTGCGAAGAAATAATTCCCATTTAGGTGCTATTTCAGGAGGAAAACACCAGAAAGAAGGTTCTTTTCTCGATTAAAAATTGAATGAAAAAACTAAAAAAAAAAAAAAAATCCGAATGAAAAATTAAAAGTGCCCTTTCCTTTAGGTATCTTCTCACAAACAAAAGCAAGGTAGGTGCTAGAAAGTCCCTCTCTCCTCAGGGTAGATCTTACCGAAGATTTCTTCAGTTTTACAAAAGCCATAAATTTTAATTTACGAAGAGGAAGAAAAAAAATCGTAGAAAATAAAAATCTCTTCTCGTTCTTAACCCCAAGGACCTTGGTAAAATGTGAGAGGGAGATATGTGGGGGTGAAATTCGGGGAGGAAGGCAAATTTAGGGGAAGCAAGGGGAAGAAAGCTCGATAATTAAATTGGCAGAAAGGAGGAGGAGGAGGAAAGTGGACGTAAATAATGGAGCTCACTCTTCCTCTTCTTCTCCTTCTTCTGGAGAGATTTTTGAACTTTTTGGGTGAACCTGATGAAAATTTTTTGTTGCCATTTGTAGAAAAGGTAGGTAACCTTTTTTGTACATAGGTATGTACATAACTACCTAGGTAGGTATTCGTACTTGGTAAAAGTAAATTTGTGAAAGGAAAACGGTGAACATCGTATTCAATAGAAAAGTGGTGTTTTGGCATCTCCACTAATTCCTACAGACTTTTATACCTACTTTTAACGTAAAACTGAAGAAATCTTCGGTGAAAACGACAAAGTATTTTTAGAAGAATGGTTTTTTTGGCATCTCCACTAATATGTACCTCCAATCTACTTTACCTATAGGTACCTAAATATGTTTTCGTCAATATAACACGTACAATTTTATTAGATTTGTGGATTATGACATCTCCACTAATATTATTATTTTTTTTTTTTTGTCTACTACTCCAAATCCACAACAATTAGGACCTAGGATGCCTTTCTCAATTCGTGCAACTTTTTTCTCTCGCCCGTTGTTCGTCTCTAAAATTATTTCTCTTTCTCAAAGAAATTTTCGTATAGGAATATGAGTAGTTATAGGTAAGTCGATTCTTAAGAAGCTTGCACCGTTTGAATTTCACCTTTGTCAGGCACAGGCAGCTCCTTAAAATATTGGAATAAAGCTGAAAATATTCAACGAGGCGCAGGCGGCTCCTTAAAATATTGGAATAAAGCTGAAAATATTCAACGAGGTACAGGCAGCTCCTTAAATGATTGGAATACATATTTGAAAGTCCTTTTTTTAAGAGGTTTGATAGAGGGAACTATACCTCCCAAGGCCTTATCGTCCCGAAAGCGAAAAGAAGGACAGGATAGGAGAAAGTCCGCCGTTCCGAGAACGAACATCCGTTCAAGATAAAAATCGACATTGCCAATAAATCCCATCGTACTTGAAGAGATCCCAATTATTCTCCCACGGAGATCCACAAAATCAATCAAAGCGTAGAAG
>NW_007388768.1:0-1663 GCF_000475195.1 Diaphorina citri | reverse complement strand
TGAAATTCTCCAACTGAATCTATTTTAAACACAACTCCTGTAAAACGAAATAAATTTATAAGTTTAAATTTCAAAAAATATTTTTCAAAATCATAAATGTGAACACGTACTTGATTAGTAGTGTGCTTTTCGGAGTGTTTTCTTCTGAATTTCTTTTTGTTTTGATTTAATTCGATGTGATTTTGTCCGATTCAAAATTGACCTGGATATTACTCGAACCCAAGAAACAACCAAGGTACGTACATCTCCGTTCTAAATGGTTTTTCTTGTTATCCAACTCTCCTAGGCACGAAAATGTTCAGTTGCCTCGGAAATCCAAAGCTAAGAAATCCGTCTAAAAGATTGACACGTTTAACGTCTTGTAGATAGCTATAAAACAGACTGTAGTAGATCTATGTATGTATATGGAATAGAACAAACAAAAGGGTAATGTCAAACTACTGGATAAACTCCTGAGCATAGACCATTCAGACCAAAATAGAGTGAAAGTTTTATATCTTGACGTAAATTATATTACACGAGATGAAAAAGTACAAGAATTTATAGAGCGAAAACAAAAACAGGTACCAATTTGAAGACATTTTGGCTTCGTATTGCGTTATTAGATTTCTTTTTTCGAAAAAAAAAGTAAATTAGGTGTGTGAGTAGGTAAATGTATGAAGGGTACCTAAAATTCTCTTTTCCCCACATGTCACAAACTTTACGACGACTACCTATAATATTTGATAAGGTTTTAAGGTCACTGAAAAACTGCTAAGGTTTTTATAGTCAGGTATTTTACCGTCCGTTCGGCAACAAGTTACCCGCCTCCTCACAACAACCTCACCCAACCTAAATGGAGCCGGGAAAAGTAAAAAAGCACGCTTTTGTCCAGATGGTCAACCAAAAACGTTGTCTAACTTCAGGGATTCATTGGGAACTGGTACATTTAACGTGCAAGTTACTTTTAAGGTATTATAATGAAGATACAAATAATCATGGTTACTTTTGTTGCCCAGGTATTCAGTATAATTTCAATTTGTTTCAATATATTCGTAATATAACTCCAAGTTACGACAGAGTGAGTCATTTTGACGCATGTAACGTTCTGTAGGCACATACCCTATTGTTGGCATCCGTTTGAGTGAGTAGCTCATATGATGCACCATGTTTTCGTCATTCGAATTACTCGAGCAGTGCTTTACAACGAAATTTTATTTCACGAAGGAAGAAACAAAATTTGGCTTTAATCTTGTCAATTTGTTCAGCCAGATCTCAAACATATCCCTGATATCCTCAGCAATTTTCACTTGACAATTTCGAAACGGGCAATAGAAAATACAAGTGGAGCTTAGAGAAGAAAACAGCTTCTCAAAATGTGCTGCCCTCTTCAAAAAATAATATTAGAAAACAAAAATACTCTTATCACTCGAGTTTTTAACGTGTCCAGGCACTTCATTGTTTATCATAACAACATTCTGTTTACAGTGCGGCGGATTGCAGCCATAAGTTTACCATATGCTAAAACTAACGGCTATAAACGCAACAGCTTGAGTAATAATTTGAATGAATTCAATTACTGTGCCTACATTTTACTTTACTTACCTACTTATTTATACGTACGTAAAAGGACTTTTTAGTCTCATTCGAGCAGGATAAACAAGGTATATTCTATTATTTATTT
>NW_007388767.1:0-1663 GCF_000475195.1 Diaphorina citri | reverse complement strand
ATTATTATTGAATTTTAATATAAAACACACATTACTCGACACCCACAGATGGAATTTGGCTGCAAGTGGAGGGGGTCCACAGGCTAATATCACTTATACACAGAATGGAAGAGGGGAAAGGTTGCACGGGAGAGATAAAAATGAGAGCTTGTGCAAATATTTGTAGGTCTGCTGAAAAAAACTATGGGAGCATTTTTTCAAGTTATAAAATACTCTTCACACAATGTGTTTAAAATTTTAAATTTAAAGGACAGGAAAAACACTTGCACAGTTTGGTTGCAATCAAAGATCAGAGAATTTCGTGCTTTTGGCACATCCAGTGAAATTATTAGCTCTCTCCCTCTCTGCCTACCACAGTAAATGTAACACATTGCATAGCCCAGTGCTCTGAAGACGAAAATTCAAACAAAAGACTAAAACGGACAAGAGAGAACGGAAAGAAGAGAACGAAGAGAAAGTTAAGGTAAAGAGAGACATTAGAGGAAAAACAAGAGAAATAAACGAGAGAGAGAGAGAGGGGGGAGAGAAAATAAGAAAAATCTGATGTGAACATCACACGACTTTCCTTATCCTATTGAATGATGCTTATTTGGGTGTTCTTGTTCTTACACCCTAAAATTTTATGACATCTCTAACCGTTTAGTCGGTATAGCTGAAAACCGCCAAAAAACGGTCAAAAACCGCCAAAAAGCGGTCAAAATACCGCCCACCGCAGCACCTATCTCAACCAAACGTTTTGAGTTACATCCTTGTTTCATTTGTGAACTACATAACCAAATTTCAAGTCTCTAGCTCATACCGTTCCCGAGATATTGTTCAATTACACCAGAAACCGCCAAAAACGGTAAAATGCCGCCAACCGTTGCACCAATCTTAACATTTGAAAGCTGCATACCAAATTTCAAGTCTCTAGCTCTTACCGTTCGAGTTCTCGAGATATTTTGTTTACAGACAGACACACATACAAAATTTCAAGTCTCTAGCTCTTACTGTTCTCGAGATATTTTGTTTACAGACAGACAGAAGGACAGACAGACACACACACGGAAACATACCAAATTTCAAGTCTCTAGCTCTTACCGTTCTCGAGATATTTTGTTTACAGACAGACACACGGCTGAAACTTTGGATTTAGGCTCTAGGGACCTCAAAATGTGTTTTGGCACTAAAAACTGACCATCGAAAATTTGACCGACGAAATTACATTACTTTCTTTCCTAAGTTCCTATAGTGAAGAACGTTGGGACAAAGGATTTTATTGAAGAAATGACGTGAGTTCTAACTTGTAACTTGACGATTTTTCCCCAACACTTTTTTTTTTCGCCCACTCATAATCGTCGAAATTTCACCACTCGGGTCAAAATACCGCCAAGCGCAGCAACCATCTCAACCAAACGTTTTGTGTTGCATCCTTGTCACATTTGTGAACTTCATACCAAATTTAAAGTCTCTAGCTCATACCGTTCCCGAGATATTGTTCAATTACACCAAAAACCGCCAAAAGCGGTAAAATGCCGCCAACCGTTGCACCGCTCTTAACATTTGAAAGCTGCATGCCAAATTTCAAGTCTCTAGCTCTTACCGTTCGAGATATTTTGTTTACAGACAGACACACACACGGACCAATGGCTGAAACTTTGTATTTAGGCTCTAGGGACCTCAA
>NW_007388766.1:0-1628 GCF_000475195.1 Diaphorina citri | reverse complement strand
TATTATTATTTTTATTATTATTACCTGACTGTTTAAGTAATAATTGAAAATAGTTCAGTGTACTGTAGAACTCAGAGGGTTAACCCACTATTGGGAATCAGAGAGTCCCTTTAACTTACCTCAGAAATAATCAGCTACATTCCATCCACTTCTTCATTTGACGATCTGGCGATCCGGTAAAGTGTAACGCCCCTTTCAGTATTTGGCATGCCATACTTTGGATACAAATTAGATATTTTTCTTCCTTCTTCTTGGTTGTAGCCATTGAAAATAGTTCGTCTGGGATTGTTGTATCCAGGACAATTAAATTCATAAAAGGGTTATAGATTCCGGTACATTTAAGGTGTCTGAATAACCTTCATCTCTGCAAGAGTTTTTTTCAATGTTCTATTTGTCCATTAACTTATTTAATTTATATTTATTAAGATTGGTCAATTAGATAATATTACGATTGAGTTAGTAGTTATTGACTTGAGTTGATTGAATTATTGGTGTTGATTTATTCTTCAAGTTTATTTATGCACAAAGGTATCAGTTCCTTTTTTTTATCTTCAGGAACTTTTTACTTCTATGTCACCAAGATAATGTACGTTATGTGTCTGCGTTTGTTTTGTTTTTTTTTTTTTTTTTTTTTTTTTTTTTTTTTTTTTTTTTTTTTTTTTTTTCGTTTTTTTTGGCATCTTCAAGAGTAGGTATCTATTTGAGCAAGATAAAAAATATACTATGTTTTATTTACAAACCTTAGTTTCTTAGTTACACTACAATCACACATTGAACTAATCACTACTTCTCATGACTAGTCAAAAACGGAGTCTTGGGCCAAAACCGAGCCACCGTCTCCTTACAAGCAGCGTCCACAGTAGGATACTTATACTCGTATTTAAACTCCTCCAAGAGCCTTTTGGGCGCTACTTTCTGGCCTTCGAGAATGATCCGAGCACGCTCCGGACTGTATACGAGCTTCAGGACAAACCCGGGAACGGTAAAGAGGCAGGGACGGTTTAGAGCCGCCGCAAAAGCGCGACTGAACTGTGCGTTTGTGACGATCTGAAATAAAAGCGGAAAAAACTCAGATGAAAATGGTCCCAGGTTCGATTCCAAAGGTAGGGAAAAAATCTGGTGTGAAGATCACATTAAAGGGGTTTTTTTTTTTTTTTTTTTTTTTTTTTTTTTTAAGAGGTTTATTAGAGGGGACTGCTATGGTCCTATTGTCCCAAAAATGAAGACAGGATAAGAGAAAGCCAGCTGTTCTAAGAACAAACTAATCTGTTTAGGATAAAATCTGTCCCAGGTGGAGAATCAAACCTGCAACCTAGCACTTACAAGGCAGATGTGCTACCTTCAAAAACTAACTAGGCTGGCAATCTAGTTTTAGTCTTCAAGTTTTAGTGTGGTGGAGTCTGGAGATTGGTGGTTTTAGTCCAAGTAGTCATTAAACTTAGTTTTTATTTTACTAGCTCAGCAGAATGATCCTGATCTTTGTAGTAGGAAAGGGAAATGATTTTTCCTCATGATCCTGGTCTTTGTAGAAGAAAAGGGAAATGATTTTCCCTCTGTCTACGAACTTGATTCCCTTTATAAAGTATTTCTGGATGGACTACTTACTGACAAGTACACTCTTCGACATG
>NW_007388765.1:0-1664 GCF_000475195.1 Diaphorina citri | reverse complement strand
ATAAAAGAGTGATTTTTAGGGGAAAAATTCTAAATTATCGCTCGAGTTGATTAATAAGGAAGTTTTGTGCTTCGTAGAAACAGAAGTCGGAGTGTCCGAGTGGTAAGAAGTGTGATCTCTGACTATGATGAGCGGGTGGGGTGGGGGTTCGAATCCCACTGTTGTCTTATTTTTACATAATTTTATCATTTAGCTTATGTGAAGAACCTAGCTATGTTAACTTCGTGTCTTTTTCAATCAATTGTTCTTTCAAAGTTAAAATTTTTTGAAATATGTGTTTCTGTGTGAAAAAAAATCTTCTATTTTTCTAGTGTTTTTATTTTCTGCAATCATCTCCTCGCTTTGACCTATCTTGGTTTTTTTCTTTTTTAACTATCGTGATTAATTTGACAAATACCTATAATATTACAATGTCCATTTTACCTTAAGGCGGCTCTTGCCTCGCTAACCGTGTGTTGGTCGTTTAATGTTTAACGTATTAGTGTTCGGATAACTACCTACCGTTTGAATGTGCTTTTCGTCTCTTTCATCGCCCTTTTCTTCTTCTTAAAAATGAATTTTACCGTTGACGTAATTGACGCTGAAACTATCACCTGTGATAATGAGATTTTTCGTCTTGTTCGACTTATGCGAAATAAAACTTCCGTGTGTTATCAGTGCTCTAAACCCAAATGTCTCGCAAAAATTATGCTAAATAAAGATGGAACTAAAGTACTTTCAACTAATTTCATACACAGCCATGGCAGTAATTCATCCTCTCCCTGTTCTATTGCTGCTGGCGGTGGAAATAAAGTTCCAAAAAACTCTACCCCTGTGTCCGCTAGACCCATCAAAGGACGTTATCTACCAGTATCCAAATCTCCATCTAGCTTGAACTCTTCTCTTTCGTCACCCTCTGGTAGCGAATACAGAACACCACTTTCCAAGCCGCCCCGACATTCTCTACTACCAGATGATCCCATTCATTCTCCGACTTCATTATCAAAATCAAGTTTGATTGACAGTCATGATCCCAGCAATATCTCTTCACTCTCTTCGGGTCTCTCTTCTACTGTTCTGTTTAATGACAGTTCTAATAATACTGTTCCTGCCACTGCCGAGCCTGAGAATGTTGCCCTGAGGAAAAGGATTGACGAACTTCTTGTCCATCGGGATTCATTGATTGGAAAAATTCAAGAGCTCACGACACAGTTGGAAGCATCCTGTCCCCCAGTTCAAAATGCTAAGTCTGATAAAACTTTTTCCCCTAGAAGGATTGCTATATTTTCCGACAGCATGTGTAGGGGAGTCTCTAAAATATTAAACAGTAAATTTTCTAGCCAAACCAATGTAACCTCTTATGTAAAACCTAATGCTACCTTTCATCAAGTTACCGAAGATGTTAATTCTTTCTGTAGGGACTTTACTATTAATGATATTATAGTTATACTAGGGGGTACCAATGACATGTCTCTAGTGCATCCCGAGTCTGGTATAGACAAATCAGAATTTATTCGAAAAGATGTAGAATTCCTTGGACACATCATCACACCTGATGGAATTAAACCAAATCACAAGAAAATAGAAGCAATAAAAAAATTTCCTCTTTTTTTTTCAAATCTTTCCTCGGACTACTTGGATATTACAGAAAATTTATTCCTCACTTTGGTGATGTAACTCATGAA
>NW_007388764.1:0-1664 GCF_000475195.1 Diaphorina citri | reverse complement strand
AGATTTTTTTTTTTTTTTCCTAAAAACATTAGCAGAGCTGTTTTATCTAAAAATAACTTCCGCCATGTTGGATACCTCTTGAATAAAATTCTTCAGGTATGCGTGCAAAAAAGTTGAAAAAAAGCTTCTCTCTTTTTAATAGCATCAAGGGTGCAATTGGCCTCGCGTTGAAAATTCTTTTATCTCGTTTTCATTACTAAATTTTCTTCTATCTGCAAAAAAATACCCACTTCTACGTTAGATAAAGTTCAGATTATTACCCCATTTACCTCGGGTGGAGAGAAAAAAAAATCGAGGACACTGTTATTTACCTTTGGGGTAAACCTAAAGCACCTTTTTCTAGTCTGTTTATTTTCCTTTTAGTCACGAAACCTCTCTTTTTTCCTCTAATTCTCCGTAGTATTAATTATGTAGCATGGAATAGGAGCTGGATTTCGGGCAGACGGAAAAAACCCCAAGTCTATAGCCACTCACCATCAGGTAGATCTGACAGGTACGGGTGAAACACACACACTATCAGGTAGACCTGACAGGTACGGCTGAAAAGTTCCGTCTGTCAGGTCTACCTGATGAGCACACACACTATCAGGTAGAACTGACTCCATCAGGTATAGGTACCTGACATCTGGTCAGGTCTACATGGTAATGAGTGGCTGGCCTAAGGCGTCCTAAGGACCGCTCCTTAGTTACAAATAACTTAGTGTTATTCAAGGAGTAGGTACGCTTGAAAAAGACATTTGGTAGATTGCCCTAGAATGTAGAACTGACAGGTACGGCTGAAAAGTTCCGTCTGTCAGGTCTACCTGATGAGCACACACACTATCAGGTAGAACTGACTCCATCAGATATAGGTACCTGACATCTGGTCAGGTCTACCTGGTAATGAGTGGCTGGCCTAAGGCGTCCTAAGGACCGCTCCTTAGTTACAAATAACTTAGTGTTATTCAAGGAGTACGCTTGAAAAAGACATTTGGTAGATTGCCCTAAAGTCTTTAGTATTAATGGAGTGTATTTTAATGACTTTTGGTGGATTTCACATTTCAGCAAATATGAGTGCAATGATTCAACTTATTCGGAAATTTCACTGATGAGAGATTTTTAACCTACAAAGGAGTCATTAAATAAATATTCTTAGATTTCTTAGGTATTATACGAATTGAATAATTTTATTATGTTTTTGTAATGTTTTCAAACATGTACATTCAACTCATTTAAATACATTTTTTCCATTTAATGACTTCTTTTTAGGACATTAAAAATATCTCAGCAAATATGAGTGCAATGATTCAACTTATTCGGAAATTTCACTGATGAGAGATTTTTAACCTACAAAGGAGTCATTAAATAAATAATCTTAGATTTACTTAGGTATTATATGAGTTGAATAATTTTATTATGTTTCTGTAATGTTTTCAAACATGTATATTTAACTCATTTAAATACATTTTCTTTCATTTAATGACTTCTTTTTAGGACATTAAAAATATCCCATTAGTCACTGCAAATTGCAATATTGTTTTTAATTTTGATTCTTTTGAGTTAGTTTTATTTATTTTGTACAGAAATTATATTTAAAATTATTATCTAGGTATGGTTTTTATTTATTTATTTATTAGTTAATGTTTCTCTTTTACGGTCCTCATTATAAGAAGGAAATTAATTAT
>NW_007388763.1:0-1664 GCF_000475195.1 Diaphorina citri | reverse complement strand
CTCAATAAGGAAATATGGAATTTGCTGATGATGATTAATAATTCATTAACATTTCGCTGACCCTATTTAAGTAGGAAATCGCTTGGACGAAAACGAATGGTTCATATTAACATTACAAAACTGATCCAGGTTAATATGTATGTATTACAAAAACCGTGTGAATAGGAATGGTTCATATTAACATTACAAAACTGATCCTGGTTAATATAATACAAAACTGATCCACGAAAACCGTGTGAAAACTAGGACACCTCATTGTAGTAGATCATAATGAATGAGGACAAAAGGAGATTCTATGAAAAGCACACGTGATCAAATTAGACCTCAGCCTGTAAACAATGGCCAGAGAGTCTTCCCAAATGTGCATGAAAACATCAGCTCTGGGTATTATGGAGAGTATATTCAGAACTATTGATGACTTTAACAGTCTTTAACTATTCTTTGGTTAAACAACACTGGCAAGATAAAATCTTAGGCTTCTAAATAGTATGTTCATCTTAAGGAAGGCACAGATGTACAATTCTTGAATATTCTAACAGGAAACTTTGAAATACATAAAATATCAACTGAAAACCGTAGATATACGTACATAATGGATATAGGCAAACAGAAATTGAATTGAACAAGTTATCGAATGAACTATTGAAATAATTGTTTTCAACAAGTTCGCGATATGGAATCCAAAAGGGAATGAATTGGTTCAAAGTGGAATGGAAGGAATTTGTTTTTGTTTTAGAAGTAAAAAAATAATGAAGTAAAAAAATAATAATAACAATAAAACAAACTTCAATGGAGTTATAAACTACGATACTGTTATAAAGTTGATAATTAAACAGAGCTGCCAACCTGACCAGGAGAAAACAAAATGGACGATTTGCCACGATTGGCAAATAGTTTTGTCCTCTCTTCGCGCTTGGTAACTTGGTTTGATTTTGAAATGGTTTGGAGAGCAATGATGTCTTCGGAATGCGAAAGGAATTAGCGCTTCTCTACTTCTCTACCTACATTTTAAAATCGTCATAAATCAGGGGTCCTTAACCTCTTTCAAGTAGACCACTAATACGATGTAGGTTGTGTGAGAACTGACTGACCTTTCCCGGATGGGGCAGTATGTACTAGACAATGTTGGCAGTATTAGGCAGTCTGTGGACAAAGAGATGACAATACTGCTAGACAATGCCTAGGACCAAGACGTTGTGGATATTGTGGACCGACTTCGGTTGACTGAAGACGTCCACCCCTTAACAGTCTTTCTAGTTTTCTATAGGGAGACTTAAAGTCAGGATTGCCATATTATTAGAGCACCTTCGCAATGGAGATGTATGTAGAAGAAGAAAGGAAGACTTTTTAGCTGTTATATCAAAAAGTTCACAAACATTTGGCGTGAAGAAAGAAAAATAGATTCGGGAAAAAAATATTTTGATAAAGCACCCTCTACTGATGTTGGTTGTAAGGATGGGAAAATTTCTTGAGGCGAAAGAAAAAATCTGAATAATTTATCTCATTTTCAAGAAAAACAAACCCTCCCTCGCCTCCCTTTTCCCTTTCTCCCTCCCCTCTCCTAATTCCCTCTACCAAGCGTCACTTTTCCCTCTAATCTCCCTCTCCCTTCCTTCCATCTTCTATTTCCCTCCCCCTTCCCTTCTGTCTATTCCTGGTTCACA
>NW_007388762.1:0-1664 GCF_000475195.1 Diaphorina citri | reverse complement strand
ATCTAATTACATTTTATCAATTCCATTTTAGGGCTAAAAATCTAATTACATTTTATCCTACAGTTCTAGCTACCTATCCTTTCCAAATTTTCATTTAAATTCTATGAAATTTTCTATCGAATACCTATCTTCTTATACGTATCTAATGCTATAAATCTGTTCTAATGATGATAATACTGATAGGTAAGACAAGTAATGATAATAATGATAAATAATACATAATAATATTTTTCTTCTACTTCTATGTACAATCATACGATTTAACAGTATGCTGAGTTAAATAAAGCTATAATCTAGAGGTAAGAATGAGTAGGTACATAATCAATGAGATTATTCTTTATTTCTATTAAAATACAAAACTAGTTGTATCCCTGCTTTAATATTAAAGACTTAACCTCTTGTTATTTATTTCTCTTCTCCTAATACTAATTAGCTAATTACATAGTAGGTACATAATATTATTAATTTTGAAGTACATAAGATCTTATTTTGATTGCCTCTACTACATACTGATGTACTTTCAACATTGAAGTCCTGTCCCATACCTCCAACAGCTCGCGTATGCCTCGGTTTTCCAGGAATAATATCCTGGGATCCCGATACATTGGACATTGTGTGAGGAAGTGGGAAAGGTCTTCTGTAACTTTATAGTTACACATGGTACATTCCTCAGTCAGATCAATTGTGCGTATGGTACCTTTAATGTTTAGATACAGGGTTTTGCCTGCCGTTCTGAGTTGACTGAGTGTCCTTTGTACACATATGGGGACATCCGTAGCAAGATACTGAGCCATGACAACGTCTGGTTGAATTACCCTGTACATGGTGCTATAACTTGAGTTGAGGATTCGACTTGCATCTTCTTCCTTGCATTTCTGCTCAAAAGCGGTCATCACATTTTGAATTTCAGGTTTCACATATTCCGGGTCCCGAGATTCCCAGAGGTCCATCCTGTCTAATTTGTGCAGAAGTGAGACTAGCTGGCTTACCCAGTTGTACTTCTCATGTGGTCGGATTTCATGTTTTCTGACGAGAGCTGTGTATCTGTCTTCAGGCATTTTGAGTATTTTCACCCACCAATGAAGTGTTTGTTTCACAACCCAGTACGAGATTTTCTTAATTCCTAGCTCCTTCCGTACAATGTATCCTGGCGTTGATTTGGACAACACTGCCTTGTAAAAGTTTAGTTGGCTTGCTTCTAGCTCTTCTATGTAGCGTAGAGCCCAAACCTCGGCTGCATACAACAATGAGGATTTAGCTATTGTTTCATAAAGTTTCTTTCTTGTGTCCCAGTCTTGTGCTTTTGCTCTGACCAATGTGCCTATGACACTTGAATTTGCCACACACGCTTTTCTTTTGGCCTGAAGAGCTGCTTGTAGGAAAAGTCCAGATGAGGAAAACATAATGCCTAGATAGTTGAACGTATTTTCGACTTTAATTGGTTCTCCGTTGTAATAGAACTTATCGGTTTCGCTCTGCCTGCCGCTTTTTTTAAACACAACAATACTTGATTTGTCTACGTTAACAGTGAGGTCGTTCATGTTGCAGAATTCCTGAAGTAAAACCATGTTTCTTTGCATTTGAGCTCTGCTGTCCGCGAATATGACTAAATCATCTGCGTACATAAGCAGGAGGATGTCTGTTTCGCTGTTCACGCTTACGCC
>NW_007388761.1:0-1664 GCF_000475195.1 Diaphorina citri | reverse complement strand
TTCCCACTCAGACTGGGTTAAAGAATGAAAACTGAAAATAATAATAACTGAATATTTATCCAAATTACCTGAGTCTCCTAAAATATCAGCCATATCTCTGGCAGGAACATGGTCAATATATCCACAAGGACCAATCTCTTCCCCAGGAACACAGTCATCCTTCGCAGCTTTTAATGTACACTGCGACCCTTCACTTAACATTCCGATGTCTTCTCCAGAAACCGATGTGTCACCTTATCAATCTGTTCTCTCACCGATTCATTCGGATCAGTCAACGTTGAGTCCACGAACTCTTGTTTACCTAAAAGAGAAAGCAGAGAACAACCCTTTATCATCGCAACACACACGGTCTAGGATAAAAGAGGATTTAAGGAGAAAGGCCCATAGTACCGTGCTTTCTTATGTACAGACTCACTGGAGGTGAAATTGGAGGAGACAGTAGAGGAGGTGGAGTAGCTGGATGGTGGGGTTGGATGTGATGGGACTTCGCAGGTGTTTTCTGACGAATGTGCTGTAAGAGAGGAGGAAATACAGACTCACTGGAGGTGAAATTGGAGGAGACAGTAGAGGAGGTGGAGTAGCTGGATGGTGGGGTTGGATGTGATGGGACTTCGGCGGTGTTTTCTGACGAATGTGCTGTAAGAGAGGAGGAAATAGAGACTCACTGGAGGTGAAATACAGACTCACTGGAGGTGCAATTGGAGGTGTAGGAGGAGGAGGAGGACGAGGTGTAGCAGGATGATGGGGTTGGATGTGATGTGACTTCGGAGGTGTTTTCTGACGAATGTGCTGTAAGAGAGGAGGAAATAGAGACTCACTGGAGGTGAAATACAGACTCACTGGAGGTGCAATTGGAGGTGTAGGAGGAGGAGGACGAGGTGTAGCAGGATGATAGGGTTGGATGTGATGTGACTTCGCAGGTGTTTTCTGACGAATGTGCTGTAAGAGAGGAGGAAATACAGACTCACTGGAGGTGAAATACAGACTCACTGGAGGTGCAATTGGAGGTGTAGGAGGCGGAGGACGAGGTGTAGCAGGACGATAGGGTTGGATGTGATGTGACTTCGCAGGTGTTTTCTGACGAATGTGCTGTAAGAGAGGAGGAAATACAGACTCACTGGAGGTGAAATACAGACTCACTGGAGGTGAAATTTGAGGACATATAGGAGGAGGAGGTGGAGTGGCTGGATGATAGGGTTGGATATGATGGGACTTCGGAGTTGTTTTCCGACGTATGTGCTGAAAGAGAGGAGACGAATATGCTATAAGGGAGAAGAAATTGAATTGAAAGACTTTGATGGTACTATTTCAGTATCCCATCTCTAAACTTTTCTGTAGGCTTCCCAGAATGGCATATACCTCTGCTTGGAACACCGTTCCATGTTCTCTCAGGGATATGGATATATCAACTCTGGGATTGGCTCCATGTATTCCAGCACTCCATGTATAATAACAATAAACTCACCACATATAAGATCGCCACTACTCCAATCCCCACTCCCCGTCAAGTAGAACGGATACCGCACTGTTATTCGCGTATACAGGGTGTCCCGGGTTGGATTGTACAAATCTACCGTGTGTTCCGAGTCCACACAGCGAACATTGGCGCTCAAATGATCCACCCGGAATATCAACTGCTCTGGACTAATCACGAGAATGGATTT
>NW_007388760.1:0-1664 GCF_000475195.1 Diaphorina citri | reverse complement strand
ATCTGGTTAAAACACCCATATAGGTTCTACCAAATAGTAGTAGAACCTGTGTTTGGGTGTTTTTTTATATATATTATTACATGTGACATGTTTGGCAACAATGCCTATTATTTTGCTGTCACATTGATCTGGACACACTATAAGCATTCTATAGGGCCCAGGTGTAGCTGCAATGGAATTTAATTTTGGCGACCTTTCAGTGTTAAAATGACAAAGGAAGAAATGTAGAAGGAGGGAGGAAGGAAGAGAGAGAGAGAGAGTATAGGGGAGGAGAGAAAGAGAGAAATTGAGACAATGTAAAATGTGAAAAGAGAGGGAGAGAGAAAGGTAGGGGAGGAAGAAACAGGGAGGGAGGGAGAGAGGAAAAAAGAAAGAGTGTAGGGGGAGAAAGATAGAGTAAGAGAGAGAGAGAGAGAGATCATGAGGATGTAGAAATAGAGAGAGAGAGAGAGAGTATAGGGGAGGAGAGAAAGAGAGAAATTGAGAGACAATGTAAGGGAGGACAGGGATAAAATGTGAAAAGAGAGGGAGAGAGAAAGGTAGGGGAGGGAGAAACAGGGAGGGAGGGAGAGAGGAAAAAAGAAAGAGTGTAGGGGGAGAAAGATAGAGTAAGGGAGAGATAAAGAGTAAGGGAGGAGAGAAAGAGAGAAATTGAGACAATGTAAGGGAGGACAGGGATAAAATGTGAAAAGAGAGGGAGAGAGGAAGGTAGGGGAGGGAGAAACAGGGAGAGAGGAAGAAAGAGTAAGATAGGGGGAGAAAGTAATGGAGGAGAGAAAGGAGAAAGAAAGAGTCAGGAAGGAATCTCCCCGTCCATTAGTGTTTGGACTCTAACCCCCCCCTCGGAAAAATCTTGAATACGGCCCTGACATAAATACAACAAGTGGATAACATTGGAGACAAAATGTCAAGGATAGTGGATAGGAGGAAGGGAGTTTATAGTGGAGAAGAAGAAAGGTACATAGTAGAAGTGAATAATGGACATTAGTGGAAATCAGGGCAAATGAAATAAGAGTAGAATTAGTGAAAGGAGAGAGGAAAGGAGAGTAAAGCAGACGCGAATAGGAAGAGGCGGAGACAGAACTTCGATTATTGGGTCATTATGTATTTTCTGTACTTGGTATTTTTCCCCAATCCATAGGTACATTTTTGAAGCACTAGTATCAGAAGACCAAGATTTTGTAGGAAAAATCCTGTCTTCCTTCTCTCTTCGATTTCGGGACGATAAGACCATAGCAGTTACAGTTCCCTCTGTCAAACCTCTTTAAAAAAAAAATCTTTTGGTGTTTAGAAATTATAAGTCATTTCATTCACGTCTCTCTATATATTTTAATTCTTTGCATCCAAATAGGAAGTAATTTTGAAATCGGGGGAATTTACATGAAATCGGGGGAATTTACATTCGCCCTTTATTTTGAATCATTGAATTAAAGTGCTTATGTTTGTTAATCTTTTTATGTAACATCTACCAATCAAATTGAAATTAATCGCGAAATCCGCGAACAAAATCGCGAAATCCGCGAACATAATCGCGAAATCCGCGAACATAATCGCCAAATCCACGAACAAAATTGCCAAATCCGCGGACATAATCACGAAATCCGCGAACATAATCGCGAAATCCGCGAACAAAATCGCGAAATCCGCGAACAAAATCGCGAAAT
>NW_007388759.1:0-1665 GCF_000475195.1 Diaphorina citri | reverse complement strand
TTGTTGTTGGTAATGATTTTTTTATTTATTTATTTTTTATTTATTTTATTTTTTTTTACTCTGCTACAGTTTGGTTCTGGAAATCAAATTAAATCATCAGGCCCCAGTATGTAATTACTATCAAAACCCTTTTGTTAGCTTTGCATCTCTGGGTCCTCGAAGGCCCATCAATGTCAACAAACTAATTAGCAAGTTCCTTTCATTTGTACCAAAATTCATTGAAATTGGACAAACAGATCCTCGGGTTAAAATTTTTAACCTCACTTTGTTCGATCAATACAATAGGTTGGTATTGTTGGTAATATAGTAGTAATACTGTAGATATCTCTGTTAATGGGTACAAATAATGCGATACCTACTTGTCATGAACTTATGTCAGTTATAACATTGTGACGTCACAGCTTGTGGTGAAAGCTGTGACCTTGATCGTGGTTTTGGATTATAATGCCGAGTATGGCCACAGTCAAAACTACCACCTCCTAATCATTGTACTAGTAGCCTAATACTTCAGCTGACTTCTGAACTGTCCCCTACTTTGTGCCCTATGTCACCACCTGTGTCTCATAAGCTGCTTAACTGCTTAACACAGGCTTTTTTAACACGGAGAGTTTTTTCCCTCCTAATGAAGCTGCTATTAAAAGTTTCAGACTCACTCTGGCAGTATAGAGTAAAATTCTATTCTGTTATCATGTTATATTCTACTTGTGTGTGTCTCTGTTATAGATTGTTTTGTACATACATAGTCTCTCCATCTCAACTCATGAGACTAGAAGGGATGGTGATTGATCAGCTGGTAAATATTGTCTACCCAAAATTGACAACCTTCTGATTTTAAATTGAACTTTTGACGATTTCACGATGTTGTTCTGTCCATGTTTTTTCACACTTCTTTCTAGTCTGTTCTTTCTTGTTCTTACCGTAACTGTTTTCACTGCTCCTTCTGCCCATGTTTTTTGACACTTTTCTTTCTAGTCTGTTCTTTCTTGTTCTTACCGTAACTGTTTTCACTGCTCCCACCATCTTTTCTCATATGTTAGGTATCTGACTGCATAACTATTATGACTATTAGTCCGTTCTGTTGTTGAAGGACCGGGGGATTACCACGAGACTTTGTCAAGAAGGTAAACATGGAGTAGACCAGCGTCTGAGATTCTCTATATCTATAACCACATAGACAGTGTAGACTAGATCCCTTATTATCCCAGACCAAAAAAAAAAAAAATCCTAAAAAGGGATAAAAATCAATTCAGTAAGGATACTGATAAGAATCCCACATTAAAATGCCTTGTTTTTCTTTCAAAGAGGGTTTTGATTCTAAAGTTCAAATAAAAGAACTGGATAGACGGAAACTGGAAATTGGATTGGTGATAGTATCTACGACCAGGTTGGTCACTCAAAAGGTTAAAACCAGTCTATTGGAGGAACACAGAGGATATGTGCTTCCTCGAATAGAACAAACGAGGGAGCTGTGCTAAATCCTTATCAGATAAAGATCATGCGTGTAGCGATGTGATGGATGGATAAATGCTCACTCAACAATAATTACAATGTCTGATTGTCTACGTACCCTGATAATACTTCGATATTCTAAAATCTAAACTAATCTCTGGACAAAGGATTTGTTGGGCAACAGACTTTTAGTACCTACCCATAAAGAAGATCGGA
>NW_007388758.1:0-1665 GCF_000475195.1 Diaphorina citri | reverse complement strand
TGTTTGGAGCCAAAACCAAAAGTCAGCCAAAGCAATCAACCTAGGGGCTGCTGGCCAAAAACGCCGACCCCGTCTGAACACAGAAGAAGAAGAAGAAGAAAAAAAATATTCAACGTGTTATTGTCACTGGCTAACGCTAACCCATAACCCATTCTACTCGGCCGTGTGAGCCGGGCCTAACTGAACTCTATTAGAGATAATGATCTTCACTTTGCATCAGTTGTGATAGCTTCTCACCAGAATTAGAACATCTCCCAGAATTAGATCATCACTGCAGAAATCAAACCGGTTATCGGTCATTCTGCGCATTTTGACGTGAAATCTGACGTCACAACTCTTCGAACTTTTGGATTTTTCACAACTTTTTACGTAGGAATCGACCTCTTATTAGTGATTTGATTTTTTGATTTTACTTTCATGTAATGATTTAAAATCAAGACTAGAGCCCGTTCTCCCTTTATTTTCAATATAATGTTTAACTCACCCATCCATTTATTGGCCTTGCTCGGCGTAGCTTAACATGGGTGACGCTAAAACCGGTCTTAAATGATCGCTGAATCAAAAAGTTTTCTCGCTTTGAGTTCATAGGTCGTCGCGACAAATTTCGAGATCAGAGCTCATTTGTGTGAGAAAATGTGAAAAAAAATCCCCCAAAAACCAGCAAATGTTGTAAAACAATATTTCTGACCAATTAGCTGAAATTTCAGCTTTCCATACCAAACAAGTTGGTAGTTATAGCCAAAAAACAATAGGGGGTTCCATATTACCTACCCACACTTCCTATAATAATATTTTCCCAATAGATCAGTTGCGCCTCTACTTGGGTGATGTTTCAAAGTCATAGAGCAGGAAAAATGAGGACCAACGGAATTTTTCTTTTTCTTCTACGACTTTTAGATCCCGAGATAAATCGATTAAAAAAATGCTGGTAAATCGTGAACTTTGACGTCACGGCATACGCTCCCTTAGGCGATGACTTCACATCAAATGTCCCGAGCAAAGCTCCCTCGGACCTCGCAGGCAACGCTATAACGTGTTTGTGCGCATACGTTTCTGCGCAGTTCTAGAATAGAACTCCACAGCGTTAGTAATGCTGTGATATCCACAAAAGTTAGTCAGCCTCTCAATCAGCGCTAGATAGGGTGATTGCTTTTTACTGACATTTGGCTTTAGCTACAGAAAAAAAAAAAATAATAATAATAATAAAAAACAGTGCAATGCCGTTCGCACTCTAACTTTTCTAATTGCTATTTAATTATTCATTCAAGGGAAATTCCAGGCTGGGTATCCTCCCTGTTTAAAGTCAGACTACTATTATTTTATCAATCAGCGCTAGATAGGGTGATTGCTTTTTACTGACATTTGGCTTTAGCTACAAAAAAAAAAAAAAAAGAACAGTGCAATGCCGTTCGCACTCTAACTTTTCTAATTGCTATTTAATTATTTATTCAAGGGAAATTCCAGGCTGGGTATCCTCTCTGTTTAAAGTCAGACTACTATTATTTTAAAGTGTTTTTGATAAAATAGGCGATCAGTTTCCTTTTCTAGTGATGCTCATTTGCATAAAGTTGACGAAGCTGTACGCTTTTTTGACGACATTCAAGAACAGGACCCGACTCAGAATGATGGCTCCTCCGTAGAACTTCAGATGGTTGGGTCTCTGAC
>NW_007388757.1:0-1666 GCF_000475195.1 Diaphorina citri | reverse complement strand
TCTCTCTCTCTTAATTTTTCTCTCATTAAGATTTCCGCTTGGCGTTTTTCCATCATAATCATTTAGTAGAAAAACTAATTGCTCAACAACTCCTCTTTCTCTCTCTCCCTCTCCTCTCCTTTCTTTCTCTCTCTTTTGTGTACTTTATCTTGTCTTTTCTCTCTCTCTGTCTCCCTCTCTCTCTCTCTTTCTTATGTACTTTATCTCGTTTTTTCTCTCTCCCTTCCTCTCTCTCTCTCTTTCTGTTGAGTTTCTTCTTTCCCTTTTCTCCCTCTTCCTGTTTATTAAAAGAGAGAGAGGGAGGGAGCGACAGTTAGGGTGGGTGTGACACTTTGAAAAACTAAAAAGTATGAAAGAGAGAGAGAGAATAGAGGATAACAAAGAGAGGAATAGTAAGTGGGGAGATAGAGAGAGAGAGAGAAGAAAGAGAGAGGAAAAGAGAGAGAAATAAAGAGGTTTTGTGACAAGAGAGAGAGAGAAAATAGAGGATAACAAAGAGAAGAATAGTAAGAGAGAGAGAGAGAGAGAAAGAAAGAGAGAGGAAAAGGGAGAGTAGTAAAGAGGTTTTGTGACAAGAGAGAGAGAGAGAGAAAGAGAGAGAGAGAGAGAGAGAGAGAGAGAGAGAGAGAGGGTATTAATGCAATATTTCAAATGATTAATTGTTACAAGGGTCACAAACCACATTATTAGAGTGGAAAATAAACAAAGACAGAGGAAGAAAGCCAAAGAGTAGAGAGAGAGAGAGAGAGTGAGAGAAAAGGGAAAGAACGAGACTTGGTTAGAGAGGAAAAGAGGGAGGGAAAGAAAGAGAGAGAGAGACAGAAAGAAAAAAAGGGGCGGATTACTGTCAGTTGTGAGGACTGAGGACCTGGTATTAGAGAAAGAAGGGAGAGAGAGATAAAGGCAGAAAGGGAGGTAACTTCATTCTGGAATCTTGATAAGTGGACTGCTCGAAATCATCTTATATGGCCCCAAGTAAAGAAGAAGAGGAGGAGGAGGAGGAGGAAGAAGAAGAAGAAAGAAAGAAGAAGAAGAAAACCTTCTCAAAATAACTTGGAAACTCAAAGCGTCCTGAAACTTTTCCCTACAAATAATCTTTTTACTTTCTATTACTACAGTATAGCGGTGATTTTCAAGTGATATTTGCCAATAAAGAGTTCAGTGAACCGTAGAACTCAGAAAAAGGCCCCCTAAGGGGCCTTCGAAGGTCGAATCGGGCTCAAAGTCTGTTGAGTAAATTTACTTCATTATATTTCATCAAAATTGTACGAACTGTTTAGATGTTATGGTATAGAAAAACCAACCAAAAATAGGCAAACTAAATCCAAAATTTTCGAATCCAAGAAATCACTTTAGTGATTAGGCCTTAGTGATTAAAAGATTGGGATCTTCTACGGTAGTCCAGTATCTACCTTGTAACTTCATTCTGGAATCTTGATAAGTGGACTGCTCGAAATCATCTTATATGGCCCCAAGTAAAGAAGAAGAGGAGGAGGAGGAGGAAGAAGAAGAAGAAAGAAAGAAGAAGAAGAAAACCTTCTCAAAATAACTTGGAAACTCAAAGCGTCCTGAAACTTTTCCCTACAAATAATCTTTTTACTTTCTATTACTACAGTATAGCGGAGCTATACTAGTAATGAAAGTATTGCAATCGGTCCAAATTTTC
>NW_007388756.1:0-1666 GCF_000475195.1 Diaphorina citri | reverse complement strand
GCCACGGAATACTCCTTGAATTTTTCACTATCGAAATTTTGTTTGGGAAATGGGACAAATATGAACGAATGAAGACCTTTGGCCAAGAATGAATATCGTCATCATTTTCTATCGACACATAGATTGTGATTAGGTCAAAATGTCCCTAGTATCAATGGATTTCAGGGGGCAACATGCAATATCCGTATTAATAAAAATAACATTGTGTCAATCTAGCGGATTATTTTTTAATTAGGAATCAGGAGGTTAACTGCACCTTTCATGTGCAGGTTACTATAATATGTAATATGCTATACACTATTTATACATCTATCTAATGGTTTATTTTCATGTGAAGTTTTTTTAATGCTGTTTCAGAGCTTTTCTACATATTTGACTTTGACTGCATAAAACAGAAATCTATTTTCTTACTGACAGCTGACAGATTCTAAACTCCAATCGTGATTGGTTGAAATGAGCTAATTGTTTGATATTGTTTACAAATATAAAGAATTAGAACAAAGCTAACCGACAATGTTCATCAGAATTAACAACCGATTTGACTTCATTGCAAAATTCCATGAACGCTCCAAGTATTGCCGTTACTAGATTTATACATAGTGGTATGCCGTTATAGACGAAATTTCTTGACAACTATTTGCCTTGGGCAATCAGCCACATGGCTTAGCACAGATTAGATATAGATATAGATCAATAGATAGGAAGGCAGATACTAGATATCTAACTCCAGACTGTATTGTTTTCTATCAATTGTTTGACGTGGCGTCCTGAAGTAATTTGGTTTGCCACTGAGCCAACATCTTTTGTACTGGTTTGATAGTGTGTTATGTCTGTATGAGAGTTGCCAGATTATTCATTTGTTGAAGCGATGTTTTGTCATCGAATTTGCCTGTGTTTAATGGCAATGACAAAACATTTGATTGCCAAACAGTCCCTCCGTAGTTCAGCTACTAAGACATTGGATTTATAACCTAGGCCAGGAATTATCAACTTTAATGAGTAGGTATAGAATTCGCCTGAGAGTCGGCCTTTACTTGTCATTATTGTGGTCAATGTGTCAAATCATAAAAAAAAACTCCCTACCTTGGCTGAGATTTAAACCCGCGACCTTCTGCTTACCAGGCGAGCGTGACCACTTAACTACCACCACAGTAGTTAAACATCTGATTTTCCGAGAGCCTGTTCAGCATAGTAGATACATAATGTACATACTATGTAAAATAATGTAAATACATAGTACCTACTATATTCTGATGATGTGATGTGATTCAATGACTCTCTAAGAATACTCAGCAAAAATAATAGTGCGTACCTACTACTTGTATTACCTATACCTATGTACTTACTATCTATGTATAATGTATACCTATGTACTTACTATCTATGTATAATGTATACCTATGTACCTATTACTACCTATACATCATATTACGTCAAGGATGAGAATCGAGTATAGTTACCTCAAATGAGTAGGCATAGTTTATGGTTATTATGCTACAATAGCACCATGGTTATAGTACTAACACTACTTGTATATTATCTATGGCAGAGGTTCTCAAACTGGGGGGCATGGAGACAAATCAGGGGTGGCGCGAGCTTTTTCTATAAACCTCCAGTTCTGAAATTCCTCCCGCGCTAACTGCTTGAGCCACTGAGGTTGGTTCGT
>NW_007388755.1:0-1666 GCF_000475195.1 Diaphorina citri | reverse complement strand
ATTACATGGGAGTCTCTACACTTTAGTATCAATCAGTTACTGGATCAGTGGCCAGCCCATAGCCTGGATCCTAAGACTTTGATCACAAGGAGTCAGGAGTGTTTGGAATGTCTTCAGTCAAATGATAATCACGTGATACCGAGACTAGAGATCATAGAGGCATGTAGTCTAGCATTACTGAACCTCATGGAGTGGCAATATCTATCTACCTTCCCTATGGTACAACGTTGTATTGCTACTCAACTGTGTGCTTCCCTCGCTGTGGCCTGTATTGAAATGGAAAAGTCAAAGGGAAACAAGAAATTCTCGCGAGACTTGTGGGACCTTGTCGTCCCGATATTCGCTGTGAACAAACGGAAACATGGTAACTATGGCGGTCCTCAACCTCCTGTACGTGAGTCACCTATCTCTGTGTTACAAATGAGTCAGTTCCTAACCAAGCTACGGGAACCTACTGCTATCATTGTCATGGCTACACTATTCACCCGTGTATATAATATTCTACGTGATGATCAATCCATGGAAGTTCATATAGAGTGGATGAACCTGTGGCCTTCCATGCTCCCTGGTAATGCAGCCATGTACACCAACGCACGTACCGTGACTTCCATCTTGGAGATATTATCCTCTCTCCTCACAGACGCATTACGTTATGAACCAAACAATGTCAACTTTCTCAAACTGCTCGCGGACATTTTCTTCGTCAACAAACACTTTAGTTCTGCCATGAAGTATTACATCCTGTCTATCATCTCTATCACGGATTATTTCTCCCGACGTATCAATAGACTTGTTGATAATCATGTATACCGGCGTATGATCAAGTGTTGTATCTACTTGCAATGTTATACCCAAGCAGCTGTCCTGTGTCAGTTCCTAGACGAGGTAGACTATACAACAGCATTCAAATCACTTGCTGAAGAGAACTTCTGTGCTGATGCTATGGATTCTTATTATGATTGTATCTGGGATATGAACATCTTGGAATACCTGGTATGTCTACATCATAAGCGGAATGAGTATGTACGTAAGCAACAAGCTATCAATATCATCGGCCTGTTGGAACTCAATGCTAATAACAATGAGGAGATTAAGAGAGAAGCAGCTAATAAAAGGAAAACCAAATTCCTGCAGGCTCTTGCCTCTCAGTATGTTGCTTAGAGGTCGTGGGTTCGACACTCCCCAACAAAGGTCCTGGATGTGATCACTATCACAGCAACATCTGTGAACGTGTGGATTTCACACGAGACGTGCATACTGGAGGTTCGGGTCTATGTTGCTTAGAGGTCGTGGGTTCGACACTCCCCAACAAAGGTCCTGGATGTGATCACTATCACAGCAACATCTGTGAACGTGTGGACTTCACACGAGACGTGCATACCGGAGGTTCCGGTTCAATTCTCGGCTTGGTCGTCAAAATCTTTTCGTCTCTGTTCTTAGATTTCGGGATGCGCTCATGTTAAAAATACGAATAGACTAAAGCTTTTCTGTGAAATCCACAAAAATTGGGAAGAGGCTATTGCTTTACCATGAATAATTCACTTTTCCATGTGAAAATCACACTCGCTTATGAATGATTATTTTCCGAATTTCTTGCAAAGTTAAATCTACAATAGAAGAAAAAAAAAATAATAATAATAAAAAATAAAACTAGAAAGCTTTGTTG
>NW_007388754.1:0-1667 GCF_000475195.1 Diaphorina citri | reverse complement strand
TTTTGATCTAGTGCCTAGCTGCCATGCAGCTGCCTAGTATATGAATAGGTACTACCTACTTTAATACCTACAGCTGGATCTACAATCTAATGTTTTAGCCTGCGGCGAGGTTTTCTCATTTTCTTATTCTTGGCTGCAGCCTTAGCGACCATATGCCTGTGTCACAGCAGCTACCCATTCTACTCTTTCCAGAGCCGCTTCCTTCCATTCTTCCGGATCTGGATCGTGGTCTTCCTCTCAGTCTGTATCCCTCCACTTTCTCCTTATACAAGATCCAATTTTATCAAAAGAAAGGGCTTAAAGAATGCTATCAAACCAGTAGTATTCCAAAATTGTAGTCATAAAAACAAAAATTAAAAAATAAATGTGGGCAGGTGGGCCAATAAATGGTACACTTACCCTATTTGAACAAAGTGACCTTAAAATTTAAAATCGATTCTTTTTTAAGTGACGGGATTCTACGTACCTATGTGTGATCTTTTGTCTGCATGTATGTTTGTTCCTCGATTGGTCTCGAATGGTTAGTCCGAGTCCGATTTTGATGAATTTCGGGACGAATGTTCGTCCATTAAGGTGTGTCTTTTTTTTTTTTTTTTACTTTCATCTTGACTTCAAGAATTAACTGTAACATAGAACACTCATAAAATGACACTGTCCTCAATTTCAAGAATTCACTGTAACATAGAACACTCTCGTAAAATGAAACTAGAGGTAACAAAAGCTTGTTCTCATTTCTTCCCGGTTTTCAATTTCATTGTCTTGTCCTCAATTTTCCAGATTTCACTGTAACATAGAACACTCATAAAATGAAACTGTCCTCAATTTCAAGAATAAACTGTAACATAGCACTCTAATAAAATCAATTTCAAGAAATCACTCTAACATAGAACACTCTCGTAAAATGAAACTAGGGCTAACAAAAGCTTGTTCTCATTTCTTCCCGGTTTTCAATTTCATTGTTTTGTCCTCAATTTTCCAGATTTCACTGTAACATAGAACACTCATAAAATGAAACTGTCCTCAATTTCAAGAATACACTGTAACATAGCACTCTCGTAAAGTGAAACTAGGGGTAACAACGCTTGTTCTCATTTCAAGAATTCACTGTAACATATCAGCTCTCATAAAATGAAACTGGGGGTAACAAAGCTTGTTCTCATTTCTTCCCGGTTTTCAATTTCATTGTCTTGTCCTCAATTTTCCAGATTGCTCCAGTTTTCACAGTTTGCTTTCTCCCTGCTGTCTGGCTCTCTCATTCCACCACTTCTTCTTTCCCTAACTCTTTCTCTCCCTTACTTTTTCTCTCTCTTCTTTGCATAACCTATTTCTGTTTCTATCCTGAATTTCCCTCTCCTCTCCCACTTCCTACAACTCTTTGTTCTCTTTTCCTTTTTCTCGCTTTCTACTTTCTAATCTCTCTTGTTATATTCCCTCTTTTTATTTTTTCCATCTTTCTTTCTCTTACTTTCTTTTTCATTAATTTTTCTTCCACTTTTCTACAATTCTCTTTCTTCTCTCTCCCTTCCCCTCCCTTCTTTTTTTCTCTTTTCTGTTCCTCTCTTTTTTCTTTTCCCCCTCTCTCTCTCCCTCCCCCGCTCTCTCCCCTCTCTCTCTCCCCTCTCTCTCCCCCTCCCTCTCTCTCTCTTTCTCATATCCCAGTTTGTTCC
>NW_007388753.1:0-1667 GCF_000475195.1 Diaphorina citri | reverse complement strand
ACAACAGAACACCCAAATAAGCACCATTCAATAGGATAAGGAAAGTCGTGTGATGTTCACACCAGATTTTTTTCTCTTCTGCGCCTTTTTTTTACTATTGGCTAAGAAAGCACATACCTACCTACGACGTTTAATTACCTCTTCTGTTACTTTTTCTTATATATGAATGCACCTCGTACCTGCCTACCTTTAAAGTATCCAGTACTGATACGAGTATGTTCATTTATGCTATCATATGGAGAAATGGAATCCTTAATTACGGCTCATAAAATGGGCTTTATTCAAATGATTCTCGTGGGAATACGTTCCATTAAAAATAATAAAATCATTAATTCATCAGAGATGCAGAAATGTCTAAATTAGGTTCATACAAAAAAGGGTGGGTGAATAGGTAGAGATACACAACATAGCCATCAGATGTTTTTGTTATGAATGTAAATCTGTACATGCATGATAAATTCATTATTCGTCAACGCTGTGCTAAAATTACTTTCATGCTGTGCATAATTATTATGATCTTTTCCATGTTGTTAAAAGTAAATAATGTTCAACTTAATTCATTATGTACCAACCTAATTATTTTGAACGTTTATTCATAAAATCATAAGACCGAAAGAAATAGACGGATCTTAAATAATGTATTTATTTTTTTTTTTCTTTTTTAAAGAAAGATTTTCTTTTTAGCATTATGATTGCCAACTTATTATTAATTAGAAATAGCCCTCTATGTCTGTTCATACTGAACAAAACATCTATATTATTTAACTATATGGAAGAAACACCACAACGGATGAAGGACAAAGTTTAGGACCAACCTAATTATTTTGAACGTTTATTCATAAAATCATAAGACCGAAAGAAATAGACGGATCTTAAATAATGTATTTATTTTTTTTTCTTTTTTAAAGAAAGATTTTCTTTTTAGCATTATGATTGCCAACTTATTATTAATTAGAAATAGCCCTCTATGTCTGTTCATACTGAACAAAACATCTATATTATTTAACTAGGTATATGGAAGAAACACCACAACGGATGAAGGACAAAGTTTAGACAAATAAGGGTTTCCAAGGTCGATATAGTCAAAGGAGCTTGTCGGATTAACTTCGAGATAGAACCTTGGTATATTTTCTTCTTCTTCTCCTCCTTCTTCATCTTCTCCTCCTCCTTCTTCTTCTCCTCCTTCTTCTTCTGCTACTTCTCCTCCTTCTTCTTCTGCTACCTCTTCTTCTTCTTCATCATCCTCTGCTTTTCCTTCTTACTTTTAAATCTGGTGAGATTCTCCGAGGATTAATAAAAAAAGGGGAAAAATCTGAAACAAATACCTGCTAAGATTAAGAAGAAAGAAAGTTAATAAAAACGTAGTCTCAGTTCCGGGTCAAGTTTCTCTTCAAAGGTCAGTGACAATAAGAAAATCTCTATGAAAGATGGAAATTGAAAAGGAAATGAGAAAATTTAAGCCCGTGAGCTTATTCTAGCAAACTTGAGCCTGTCAGAAAAAGTTCAGTGTTAAGTTTCAAGTGAAATTTTTTTGTTTTAGTTTGTAGTCAAGTGAACTTGAGATTTAGGGAAGTGAAAATTATTATTTACGAGTATTACCTAATGAATAGTAATGGTACCTAGGAATAGGATGGATGGGGGATTTTTTTTTTTTTTTTTTTTTTTTT
>NW_007388752.1:0-1667 GCF_000475195.1 Diaphorina citri | reverse complement strand
TACACGCTTGACTGGTTTTTCTTCGAGTTTCTTCTCTTCGACAACATTGCCAGTTGATTTCTTACGTGATTCAACGACGTTGGTTTTTGACGTACTCTTCTGTGCTCTTTCTAAGTAGATATCTTTTGGACTCTTCTTCTTAGTGTCGAATTCTTCCTTAATCTCAATGTATTCATCACAAGAATCAATAGTTGTGTTGTGTAAGTTTATAGTTGTAATGTCTTCTTGTTTTCGTTTGTTCTTTTCAATGTAATAAGTATCATCGAACACTTTCTTCTGAGGTTGAACTCCCTTGGACGGTTTCTGTGTGGGACTTGATAGAGGAGTAGTTTTTTCCAGATAAAGATCCTTTGGACTCTTCTTCACTGGAGTTTCATTATAATTGATATTGTCTTTTTCGATATTTATGAAATCATTGATAATACGTTTCTCTTCATGGTCGCTGACTTCATAGTAAGTTTTAGATTCACAAACTTCTTCATCGATTGGTTTACGAGATGAGAGAGGTTTGGTATGAGTCTTTGTAATATGATCATTGTAGCTTGGTGAGCTTTGAGACTTGGCAATGTTTTCAAACATATTTTTAGCTTGAGAAACGGATTTCTTTTCAATCACAGTTCCAGATTGGTTGTATTCTTTGTCAACGTCTGTACGGGTGGATTTCAAGAATTTATTGACTCTGTCTGCTACACTGACATTTACATCAATAGTTTCTTCATCCAGATCTGTAACTTGCTCTTGTCTGGAGTAAGTCTCTACATGCTTGCTTGTTTTTTCGTTATCTGTTTCAGGTTCGCTGTAATAGTCAGCGTATCTTGTTGGTTGATTGATATCTGTTGTGTAGGGCACTGGCTGTGCTCCCGTGTTTTTAACTCCAGGGGTAGATTCCCGAGAAGAATTAGGTAACTGTACAACAACAGACAGTAAATCTTCATTTTGTTCATTGGTGCGATTTTCTTCAACTCTTCTGGCTTTAGTGATTTTTATATTTTCATTTTCTTCATCAGATGAAGATGAGTCCTGTTCATTGACAGTTTCTCTTCTGATATGATCTTGTTTGTTTGTGAAGTATGATTTACTCTGAGATGTTACTCTAGTAGATTCCGTTCTGTCATAAACGTCATCATCATCTTCTACTAAGAATTCCTCAGGAGGCATTTCCTCATCTATTTCTGAATCATAATCCAGTTGTTCCTTGGTAAGTATGTTTTGTAAAGCTTTATTGGAAGCTCTTATCTCTTCTTCGACGTCAATGGTTGTTTTCGTTTGTTTTTTAGTAGAACTAACTTTCAATTCCTTTGAAGTCTTTGGAGATTTCACAGGTATTTTCTTCAACGGTTGTTTAGTAACCTTGGGTGCTTGTTTCACAGGAGTTTTTGTGGGTATTTTTGTAAGTCCAGAGGGAGTCGTTGGTTTTACTTGTTTCACAAGTTCAGTTGATCTACGTGAAGTGTATGAGTTGGTTTTAACTAAAGTAGAAGCTTTCGAAATATTTGTAGAGTTAGTTCTAGACGTAACTGGAATCTTTTGTGGAGTAGGTTTAATAGAAGATTTTGACTGTTGTGGGGTTAAACTTCTTTGTGAAGGTGTTTTTGATGGAGTTACTTTTGGAGTTGGTTGTTTGGTAACACTCGGGGATTGTTGTCTTACACCACTTGTAGTTGTTG
>NW_007388751.1:8666-11088 GCF_000475195.1 Diaphorina citri | reverse complement strand
AAAAAAAAAAAAAAAAAAAAAAAAAAAAAAAAAACATCAAACGACCACGTGAAGACAGGATTTCTTTCTGCTCATCAATTATTTTTTCTTTATCTTCAATTATTATTTCTCTTCAATTCATTATTCTTTTATAATGATCTTCTTCCTCTTCAAGTTTGTTGTTTCCTTTCACCTCTTCTTTTCAATTTCTCTTTTTCTATTTATTCCTCTTAAATTATTTCGTCTTTCTCTTCAAGGTCCTTGTTTCCTTCTACTTCTTCTTTTCAATTTTACTTTCTCTTCAATCACTTCTTCGTTCTCATCAATAACTTCTTTCTCATCAATCACTTCTTCTTTCTCTTCATATTCCTGATCTCTCCCTCCTGCTGGGCGCATCCGCCCAGAATCTCCTTCACCTTCCTCTCCTCGTCCCTTCTCGTCTGCTCTCTCAGCTTCACCTTCGATATGAACCGTCCATCCTTCCTTATCTCCCTTATCGCTCCCTTCATTTCTTTTAATAATACTTCCTTCCTCTTCAATTATTTTGTCGTTCTCTTACATTGATTCTTCTTTCTCTTCAATGACTTCCTTCTTTCTCTTCTTTTACTTCTTCGTTCTCTTCAAGTTCCTCATCTTCCTCTTCAATTATTATTTCTTTCTCTTGAATTAGTTTACCTTCTTCCTCAATTATTTCTTTTTTTTTTTTTTTTTTTTTTTTTTTTTTTTTTTTTTTAAGGAGAAAAAATGCACATAGATAGAGTAAGGAAAAGAGGGGGGGGGAGGAATGAGGAAGGCGAGAATCAGGGAGGAAAGAACAGGGGAAGAAAATGAAAGAAAGGAAAAACAGAACACGAAATAATTCTAACAATTTCCAAATAACCATAACAGACTTACCAACATATGCTCAGAGCTCTGCACAGGCTGGAATCCCACAAACGGGATCTGCATAGACAGGATAGTACCCACACAATATAGTGTGGAATAAGCCACGTAGATGCGATGTGAAAACCTAGCGGTGATCATGAGAACTAAAACGTGCATTGGGATTAAGTTGATGAGAAACACGTAACCACCCCATGATGATACCTGAAAACAAGATATATTTTGTTAGAATGAAGATACATTTTGTTAGAATCAAGATATGTTATGGTAGAACCAAGATATGTTATGGTAGAATCAAGATATATTATGGTAGAATCAAGATATATTATTGTAGAATCAAGATATATTATTGTAGAATCAAGATATATTATATTAAAACCTAGCGGTGATCATGAGAACTAAAACGTGCACTGGGATCAAGTTGATGAGAAACACGTAACCACCCCATGATGATACCTGGAAACAAAACAATAAGTAGGTAAGTAAATACCTTATTTTAAACCAGCTAAATTTAAACGAAGTCCTACTTAACTTTGATAGAGGCGACTGTAACACTGGAGAGAAAGAGAGATACGGAGGTGGTTGTTGTGGTAGCGGCTTTAGCTTTCGCCGAATGACGATAGCAGAATAAATAAAAGATGTCTTTTTGTATCTGCTATACACTGGGGTGATGGTCTCTAGCTCTAGCCATGTTAAATTGGCTGGCTCGTCCTGAACCGCAGTCAACCGAGGACTTGTGCTTGGTCTTTAAAAGCAGAGAGAACCCTTTGAGGAACTGCCAGCTTGCTAGGCTGGTTAGAGTTAGCTGTTCTCCTCCCTGTTTATAGTCCCACAGCCAGACGCTAGTCTTCTCTCTGTTTAACCACGACAAAAATATGGCCCCTTGCTATAGAAGCAGACTATATGAGAGAATAGAACAGAATATGCCTTGCCATCTATGCTCGGGACTGGAGGCCGAATCTAGTATATGCACCGCCCACAGGTCTGACCTTGAATTAAATCCAACTACTAAAAGGCTAATAATTTCTCAAACCGGGTTACTTTGCTTGCGTATTCTTGTTGGTGACCCAGCACCTAAATAGGAAGTATTGTGTCTCTTCTTGCTTCATCTCGATACCGAGGGTACCTACCCTTTGACAGAGGGAACTGTAACAAAAAGAGGTCTTATCTTTCCGGGAAAAACGAAGAGGTGGGCAGGCAGGATAGGAGAAAACTAACTATAAACTCACGCATGTAAGAGAGGTATAAAGCAGGGCAGAAATGAGTGTGTCTAGAGCCACAGAAATAACTTCCTATAGTCTTCTCGCATTTGATCCGAGGGGGATAATACGAAAGTGAGTAGCATAACAGGAAGATTAGCAATGGTCGCTCGTTATCATAGGGACCCGGCTACGGACCGAGATATGTAACCCGGTACGATTGAGATCATTGCAGCCGCAAACTAGAGCCTTGAACCGGTATCCTGGTTGGGGAAAAGTTAAATATAAATTTGATTTTTATGTATTATTAGTTTTTTTTTTTAAAAATAGAATAAGTGCAACAGTATTACATCTAAGGGAGG
>NW_007388751.1:0-1807 GCF_000475195.1 Diaphorina citri | reverse complement strand
CCTTTCTTGTGGATTTTTTTCATATGTACAAGTTGTTCCCTCAATTCAAAAAGGAACTGGGATTACCTATGAATTTACTAATAGTCCGTCTAGGGTTCGCCGCTTTACCACTGATTTTTTTTCAAGAGTTTTGAAAATAGAAGCAGGCGAACTGCTAACTGCCAAGGTCTATCGTACCGAAATCGAAGACTACAATAGGGGAAAGCCAGCCTTTCCAGGAACCGAACCATTATCTGCTCATTACTCCAGTATAATCAGCCCCGGGCGGGAAATCGAACCGCGCCTAGCGCCTATAAGGCAGGCCGCGTTACGAAACCGAGCTAACTAGGCTGCGCAATCTGATTGCCTTCATCCAAGAGATAAAAAATCCAAAATTCAACTCAATTTATGCCTCAGCCATTGATAGCCTTAAAGGCTCCACCAATAAAGAAAGAAAGGAATAAAACTCAAAACGGGTTGGGTAAACACTCAAACATCTTTTTCCATAACTAGAATATACAATGATTACTTGCTTATCATTACAACGAAAGCATTAGGTAATATTGTAAATTTAGATGCTCAATCCATCACGATATTAAAATAGGGGTACCTAAGCCTAAGTTGGCTACCTACAAAACTAACGTAGGGGTACACGAAAAAAAAAAAAAAAAAAAAAAAAAAAAAAGAAACATCAACGACCACGTGTGAAGACAGGATTTCTTTCTTCGCTCCATCAAGTATTTTTTTTCTTTATCTTAAAATTATATATTTCTCTTCAATTAATTATATTCTTGAAAACTGGATCTTCTTCCTCTTTCAAGTTCCGTTGTTTCCTTTCACAATTCACTCTTTTTTCAATTTCTCTTTTTTCCTATTTCTTTCTCTTCAATTTTTTTTCTTTTTCCTCTTCAAGTTCCTTGTTTCCTTCTTTTCAATTTATGTTCTTCCTCTTCAATCACTTCTTCTTTCTCTTCAAGTTCCTGATCTCTCCCTCCTGCTGGGCGCATCCGCCCAGAATCTCCTTCACCTTCCTCTTCCTCTCCTCGTCCCTTCTCGTCTGCTCTCTCAGCTTCACCTTCGATATGAACCGTCCATCTTTCCTTATCTCCCTTATCGCTCCCTTCATCTCTTTCTTATACTTGTGCAGCAGTTTCTCTCGCTCCTTCTGGCTGCCCTTGGTATGGAATTTCAGCACAGGTTTGATTTCGGGTTCGAAAAGGCGCAGGATTTTCGGCTTTTCTTTCTCTTTGGCCACGTAGGTGAAGGGGTGTGCCGTTTTGGTGCAGCTTAGCAGGTCGAGGGCCGCGGTTATTTCAGCGAGTAGTTGGTTGGCCAGGCTGGTTGGGTCGCTTGGGGCGTCTAGTGCTGCAGTTTGGGATTCTTTCTTGTTTTTTTCTTTCTGATTGAGGTTTTCTTTCTTTATATGTTCTCCCTTTTCCGTTTCTACTTTCTTGTTTTCTTCTTTCTTCTCAATTTCTTCGCTTTCTACGGTCTGATCCGGCTTGGACTTCTGTTTCTTTCCTTTTCGGCCTTTTTTCGTCGGTGTTTCACCACTCGTCTCCTTTTCTCCACCATCCCTTGTTTCTTTTCCATTTGATTTCTCATTTTCACTATTCGCTTTTGTTTTCCCAGCATTATTTACACCGTTAGCTTTGCCTTCTTCGACAATCTTTTCTTTTTCACCGCTAGCCTTTGAAGTCTCTCCCTCCGAGGACAATTCAGTGGAGATCTGTCTCAAAATCGCCTCTACGTTGGAGAATATCAAATAACTGGCGTCGTAGTGGGAGTACTTGTCCACTAGAATGGTCAACAAGTGGAGGAGAGAGCG
>NW_007388750.1:0-1667 GCF_000475195.1 Diaphorina citri | reverse complement strand
CAGGAAAAGAGAAAAAAAGCTCAAGGGGGGGGGGGGACCTGGGCACCCTAAGTAAGGCTCTGCAATAGCTATTCTAATTAAATTTTTGAATACCTAAATAAACATTTATAATCTGAAGACTTATTGACCACCCTGTATATAAAAAAAAAAAAACAATACATGTTTACTATTACACCAATATAGCACTCAAAACAGTAGGCCTACGCATTACTATAAGTACTCAAATTTTTTGAATGAATAAACAATATCCTAATCTGACCTTTCAATCAAAACAAAACCTGTTTACATAACAGGGTTCATCCACAACAACTTTTCCTTGATCAGTACTCAGTTGTCCTTGGAACTTAGCCCAAGGGAGTTTTATAGCATCAGTGCCTTCATTTACATAAACTTCAAAGTGTTTGACAAAGGAATTTTAAATAAATACTTGCATAAAACTATGTAAAATAAGAACTTGATCAGTACTCAGTTGTCCTTGGAACTTAGCCCAAGGCAGTTTTATAGCATCAGTGCCTCCATTTGCATAAACTTCAAAGTGTTTGGCAAAGGAATTTTAAACAAGAAATACTTGCATAAAACTATGTAAAAATAAGAATGTAAATAAATAACATAAGGTAAGGATTTTAGATTGGAATATTTGGAATTTAAGAAGGGCAAAATTTAAATTTTTAAATGGTTGTGTAATGTGTTGGTTTTGTTTTGGTAGGTTAGGAATTAGGCCTAAACAGTTCTGACTTCTGATTGATATGTATAGGTGTCAGTGATTCGGAGACTTACCAAACTTGCCCGTAAGCCCCGGACCCAACCGAGGTCAACATTTGGTATCTCTCCGGTACTTCCCATTCTGTTTTGTTGATTTCCACTTTATAGAACTTTACCATTGTCTTATCTTTGGCCTTTGAGTATTTGTCGGAACTTTTCTTCAACAAGAACTGTTTTAAGCATTGAATCACAGAGTTCTCCGTTATTTTGACGGTAAACTGGTGCAACTCTCGGTAAAAACACGGGAAATTCTCTCTTCCTATAAGCAACTGATCGATTGACTAATGAAAAATCAAAAAACACCCGTGACACTTCATTAGTAAGCATTGAATCACAGAGTGCTCCGTTATTTTGACGGTAATCTGGTGCAACTCTCGGGAAAAACACGGGAAATTCTCTCTTCCTATAGGCAACTAATCGATTGACTAATGAATAATCAAAAAACACCCGTGACACTTCATTAAAATTCTAAATTTGGACAAATATCTCGAGAATTTTTTTCAAAATTTCGAGCTAAGGTTATCTTCTTTTTTTAATCACTCCTGACGTCATCGATGTTGCCAAACGTACAAAAAACCTCCCGAGGAAACCTCTTTGTAAAAGGCCGTGTACACACTCGACAATATTGTTTTTTCGCTCAAGAAATGGATTTTTTTTCTTTTAGTATTTTAACTTTGGTTTGAGTTAGATTATGTTACCATTTTAAACAAGGTAAGCAGGCACCTATGAAATTGATTGATTTTACACGAGCAAAAAAATCAGAAACGTGAATACAGTTTTTGATTTCATAAAATGAAAATTAAGCTCCACTTTTCCCCACTTCTTGTGTTCGCAATGTCCACTGCTTTTTAACCTCATTGGACGACCTTGCCAGGAATGCAGAAGGATTCGAAGGTCGTTGACCT
>NW_007388749.1:0-1667 GCF_000475195.1 Diaphorina citri | reverse complement strand
CGCCGACTGTGGTGAGCGTCAGGGTGGACAGTGTGCGCACTTTTGGACAACTCAGGACAACATTCGGATGTATGGAAAGCCCCAGACAACATGAGTAAGACAAATAGATCAGCACTCCGTAGGTCAGTAGACAAGGCCTGTAAGAGGATCAAAGACCTGGCTGTTGAGGAACCGTTGAACCAGGATGCCATCATAGGGCAGTTAGAACTTCTCAAACTGAGGTTTGAGGAGCTATCCACCAAGGACCATGAGGTGATGGAACAGTTGTTGGACCAGAAGGCCAAAGATCCAGGACCTCAGAAGACAATTGCGTGAACGGTTCACTGCTGAGTATTTGGGTCAGTTGAAGCTCAAGCATTCACGTAAACCAGAACACCGTATTAAGGTAGGAGATATAGTTTTAATAGGGGACGATAATGTCAAGCGTACAGATTGGCCAATCGCCAGAATAGTAGCTTTGGTACGGGGTAATGATAATCATGTACGTGTTGTCAAGTTGAAGACTAGATCAGGTATTTTGACTAGACCTATTCAAAGGGTCTATCCATTAGAGATCAGCTCTAATGGTGATTACTGTGTATCAAAAGATGTAGGTACAGATGAGTCTGATATGAAAAATAATGGGACATCAAAAGTTGATGTAACTCTTCGTGACACTCATCGGATTAAACAGACTGATTATGGATCAGGTATTTTGACTAGACCTATTCAAAGGGTCTATCCATTAGAGATCAGCTCTAATGGTGATTATTGTGTATCTGAAAATGTAGGCACAGATGAGTCTGATATGACAAATAATGGGACATCAGAAATTGATGTAATTCGTGACACTCATCGGATTAAACAGACTGATTATGGGCAGGCTAGTCTAGAACAGGTTGGACAGATTGTAAAGGTTGATTCGAAACAACCTAGTCCTATCAAAGCTAACATTACAAGAGTGGGACGTAATGTAAAGAAACCAATCAAACTAGACCTGTGAATATCTACAGATAAGAATATCAAAGCTAACATTACAAGAGTGGGACGTAATGTAAAGAAACCAATCAAACTAGACCTGTGAATATCTACAGAATTTATTGTAATGATACAGTTTAAGACATAAGAATGTAAGTTGTTTATTTTTATTTCTGTACATTTATTTTTATTACTTGAGACGACTATAGATAAATGTTTTTCCTATTTAGATATTTGATATGCTGTACATACAAACTCGGAGGATTTTCTACATATTTTAGTTTTAATCTGTACACTTTGAACCTTATCTGAAAGATTTTCTGTAATTGAGAGATTTTATTAATTTTTTCCAAGTAATAGACCATATTTGGGATAGATACATAAAGTAATGGTTGGGATCTATATCACCTTGATTGAATTCTTGAGGTCTACAAGTTACATATTTGATATCCATTTGTAGAATCTGAAAAAATTGGGAAAGCTTGTTTGAGTAGATTTTGGAATAAAGTAATGGTTGGGATCTATATCACCGTGATTGAATTCTTGAGGTCTACAAGTTACATATTTGATATCCATTTGTAGAATCTGAAAAAAATAGGGAAAGCTTGTTATGAGTAGATTTTGATTTTTTATTTGACGTCATTATTTTGTTTCAAGCTATAAGCCCCATTTTTACTTTTATATTTCTTTTTGTCTGTTGCTATAGATAA
>NW_007388748.1:0-1667 GCF_000475195.1 Diaphorina citri | reverse complement strand
AACCTCAGTGGTGTAGTTGGTTAGCACGGTGGACTCTGGATTTAGAGGTTGGTGGTTAGAGTCCAGGTCATGAAATTTGGCGTAGTGTATTAAGCGGAGAACGACATTTGTGACAAGCATTTATGCTTAACAAGGTTTAAATTCCTTACTCTCAGGTACCTACCTATCTGCAGAATGACAGCATTGGTCAATTTCCAACATCAACCCATGTTACTTGTTAAACTCTTTTGAAACATGTGTACTGATTGTGTGTGTTTTCCCCGTGTAAATCATCGTCGCTTTTATGTGTTTTCTGGCGTCCTGTGAGTTTGATAGAGGGAACTGTTAAAGCGTAGGTCTTATTGGTTCTAAAGCGAAGAGAAAAGGAAGACAGGATAGAGCCAGCTGTTCCGAGAACGAACAGTTTGCCTCGGAAGGGAATCAAACCCACGACCTAGCGCTTACCAAGGCAGGTGCGTTACCTTTCTAATTAACTATGTGTAGGCTGGAAAATCAAAAGCCAAACCTTTGATATGGGGAGTGTAAGATTTCTGTCTCCGGCATTGGTTCAACACAGGGTAAACGCAAACTCAATGTACTGGCGTTTTTCAGGGTTGTATTTAAGGGGGCAGGGGGCCTTCCTCTGGGGCTTAAAAAATCCATAACCATTATTGCTTACCGTTATATGTTTTTTGGATACTTAATTGTTGACTCTCATCCAACTCGACAGTGTGATTTATAATGAGAGAGGTACCCGTAGGTTGAGAACATGTGTGTAGTTTTCTTTGAATTTGCATTGTACATTCTGGTACATAGTAGTACATAATCAGTACATTTTGGTTCAAAATGAGCATATTATGGTACGTACCTAATGACCTCCTATGTTATTGTGTTTAACCCTCTATTGGTGAGGTGGTTATGGTACGTACCTAATGACCTCCTATGTTATTGTGTTTAACCCTCTATTGGTGAGGTGGTTTTTACATTTGATTATTTATCGATTTGTATAGGGGACGACCTATAAAGGTAATCAGAAACTATTGGAATCGCTCCGAATTTTCAAAATCCGGAAACGGGTGAAATTATCCATTTTACATTTTGTGACTTTATCGATTTGTATAGGGGACCTATGTATACAAGGTAATGAGAAAATATTGGAATCGGTCCGAATTTTCAAAATCCGGAAACGGGTGTAATTATCCATTTTACATTCTGTGATATCTGCCAGATCCCACCTCATGAAGGGTTAGTCTTAGCACCTACTTGTATAATTAATTACAAAACCGTTCATTGTGTGGGTAGCCTACCTACTCCCTCATTATTCCTCATTTAGTGATTCGTGAATTGCCACTCCTTTTCCCAATCTTAAGCATATCTTGAACAAATTTACTTGTGTACCTGGAAATACTTGACAAAACCGTTCATTGTGTGGGTAGCCTACCTACTCCCTCATTATTCCTCATTTAGTGATTCGTGAATTGCCACTCCTTTTCCCAATCCTAAGCATATCTTGAACAAATTTACTTGTGTACCTGGAAATACTTACACTGATAGCTGGAACAATCTGAAAGACACGCTGCTCTAGTCCAGGGGCCTACTGAAATGCTCAAAGAATACCCCCGAACCATTTTACCTTCTCCGAGTATACTGAAAGGCCAACAAAAACTACTCGTATATCATGGGATTGC
>NW_007388747.1:0-1667 GCF_000475195.1 Diaphorina citri | reverse complement strand
GAAAGTTTTTGTAACCCTTTCAGCTAGGCTGGTGTTGGGTTACAAACAATATAAATAATAGAAATTCCTTTCTTCGAATTTTTTCTATAGGTACATTATACCAATTTGGAATATAAGATAATGCTACCCTGTCTAATAATCTTATATTATAAAAACAAGATCCATTCCCAGTTCACATTTCATATTTCACACACTGATCGCTCTATCTCGAGAACCACAACACCTAGAATAACTTATAAGAGAACCTAGCTAGTTATGTGTGACCTATATGTGTATAGGTATGACCTTATAGATATATTACTTGTCTTTAGCTGATAGCTGACAGTCTACATATATGTTTGTATATTCCACATTTCATATACCTACTTTACCCCCTACAGCCCCATTTTTTGCATGTATAAAACAAACATTATTTCCTGCCTGTCAAGATACAGCAGGTATAGCATTTAATGTACAGGCTATAGGTATATAAGATAATGCTTGTCAACGTACCCTGTCTAATAATAACTTATAAGAGTACCTAGCTAGTTATGTGTGACCCATAATATGTGTATAGGTATGACCTTATAGATATACTTGTCTTTAGCTGATAGCTGACAGTCTACATATGTATATGTTTGTATATTCCACATTTCATATACCTACCCCCTACAGCCCCATACTGGTAAAACACAAAACACAAAACAACATGAATGAAGTAAAATATTTCACTCCCCCTGAGTTATTACAAAACATGGGTACAATACTTAGGGGAAATAGCTTTATTTAGGCTAGGAAGAGGAAGAAGAGCAAAAGGTCAATTCGCATTTCAATTTTAAAGTGGGATATTCATAAAGTATGCACTAAGCTTCCTGTGTTACTGTGTTGTGAATTGAAAATGTACCTACCTACATTTACTCGTGCATAAATTACAAACAGATTAAGTACCACTGCAATTCTCTAGTCTCATTCATGTTATGCATGAACAAAATAGCACTTAGTACTCGATGAGATGTCTGTAAGAACTAATAGAGAGTGGAAGAGAGAGAGAGAGAGAGAGAGAGAGAGAGAGAGAGAGAAAAGAGGTGTCGGAAGCAATTTCCGTTAAGTTTTCCAGATTTTTTTCCCCCTTCATATTTTTCCCTGAGAATATTAGGTATTAGGTACCTGGTTACCTTTATAGATAGAAAAAACCTATCTCCTATCTCTTCCGGGGCCGTTTTCAAATCTAAAAAGGCTGAAATCTTCAGGTCGAAAAAGTTGTAATAGCTTTGACTCTCTCTTATCCGAATTACCGAATATACTAAAAGGAAAAGGCCCAGGTTGTTTGTTTGAACTAAAAGATTAAAAGAAAAAAAAATGATCAGGCTAGTTAGCTTAGTGTCTACCTTGTAAGCGCTAGGTTGCAGATTTTATCCTATCTGTCTTCCTTCTATCTTCGATTTCGGCACGATAACACCTCAGTAGTTACTGTTCGCTCTATCAAACCTCTTGAATTAAATAATAATAATAAAAAAAAAACAATTGTCCTTACTATAACGAGGTAAGAAATATACCAGTGTCAAGGAGAGTACCAATTGTCCTTACTATAACGAGGTAAGAAATATACAAGTGTCAAGGAGAGTACAAATTGTCCTTACTATAACGAGGTAAGAAATATACCAGTGTCAAGGAGAGTACAAATTGTC
>NW_007388746.1:0-1668 GCF_000475195.1 Diaphorina citri | reverse complement strand
TCCTCATCCCTTGGAGTACTCGTGGAGAAAAAAAAAACGTAATTATCTTTCTACCAAGCACATCCAAGCGTGGAAGGGGAAGGTGTTTGGGGTGGGAGAATGGACGGTGGGAGGGGGAGAGGGTAGGAATGTGAATTAGGGGAGGGAGGAAGGTGGATGGAGGATAAGGAAGTTAGATGAATGGGGAGGAGACAGAGAAAGGTGGGGGAGAGGGTAGGAATGGAAATAGGGTGGGAGGGAGAAAGGTAGAAGGAAGTTGGAAGGAGTGGAAAACAGAGGAGTGGATTGGAGAGGTGGAGATGAGGGTAGAAAGGGAGCTACGTTGGTGAGGGAAAGAGTGTGGGAAAGAGAATTCAGGTGTGAGAGAGGAGAGAGAAGGTGATGAGGGAGAGATGGTGGAAAAAGATAATTTGGGTGGGAGAGCGTGGACAAAAGGTGAAGGTTCTGCGAGGGCAGTAAGAAATTTGGGGAAAGAGTAAGAAGGTTGGGGAGGAAGGTGTGCGAAAGGAAGGACGGAGGGAAATATTACTGCCCTTATTCTCTCCTTCCCTCCTCTAGTTTCCGCTGAAGATAAGTGAATATGACAGAGAAAGAGAGAGAGCTAGGAGAGAGGGGAGAAGAACAACGTAATTACAGTACAGGAAGAGAGATAGAGAGAGAGAAAGAGAGAGAGCGAGAGAGAGAAAGAGCGAGAGAGAGAGAAGAGCGAGAGAGAGAGAGAGAGAGAGAGAAGAGAAAGAGGAAGAGAGAGAAAGAGTGAAAGAAAGGGAGATAGAGAGAGAAAGAGAGAGAGAGTTTTCTTGAGGAAAAGCAAAGCAACAAATTAGCACGAGGCACTTGTTTGCATAATAAATCATTATCATCCTTGATGGATAATACTCAAGAATACTGTGAGACTAGAAATACTTACCCACATAATATCTAGGAATCTAGGTTAATAGATACCTAACTCGTTGTTAGATGACTAGCAGTTAGATAACTAGTAGTTAGCTATACCTGGTAGTTAGATAACTAGTAGTTAGCTACCTGGTAGTTAGATAACTAGTAGTTAGCTACCTGGTAGTTAGATAACTAGTAGTTAGCTACCAGATAGTTAGATAACTAGTAGTTAGCTACCAGATAGTTAGATAACTAGTAGTTAGCTACCTGGTAGTTAGATAACTAGTAGTTAGCTACCTGGTAGTTAGATAACTAGTAGTTAGCTACCTGGTAGTTAGATAACTAGTAGTTAGCTACCTGGTAGTTAGATAACTAGGGGTTAGCTAACTAGCAGATCTATAACTATAGTAGTTAGATAACTAGGGGTTAGCTAAATAGTGGTTTAGTTAGATAACTAGACGAGAATATCTGGAGATTAACGAACACTTCAGCATAAGACATAAGATTGTAGACCACAGATTTATTCGCATAGAAATTGTTTTAAGATCAATACGTAATATTATTCGTCAGGCGGGGACAAAGAAAAAGTAGAAGAAGAAAAGGAGGAGGAGGAGGAGGAGGAGGAAGAGGAATTGAATTGAATTAATAATGTATTTTTAAACAACAATGATAGGTACAAAAGTTTGATCATCCCCTAAGCTTACAGAAACTGAAGAAGAAGAAGAAGAAGAAGAAGAAGAAGAAGAAGAAGAAGAAGAAGAAGAAGAAGAAGAAGAAGAACTGAACTGA